>NW_019416327.1:2073238-2351064 GCF_000390285.2 Anoplophora glabripennis | reverse complement strand
ATAACTCCACATGTAAATATTCTTATAACATTTACTTGCTTAGTCCTACATATAAAATTGTTTACTTTTATTTATAAGTACGTGAAAATAATTCTTAAAATGTGGGGTTAGGATAACAGAAAACGCATGTTTTACAAACCCTTTTTTTAGTTATTATTTTATTTGGGTAAATTTAAATGGTAACAATGAATAAACAAAACATCAAGGATTTTATTTTTGTGCTTATTTTTGTTCTAAACATTTTACTTTTCAAGATTTCTGTACCTAAAACCAGAAATTGCCACCATTTCTCGGCCAGGGATATGGCCACCTTCGCACTAGTGTGCGCTTGAGTTAGTGTATCAACGCAGGAAATTTTGCTGCGTTACCCATCTCTATTTAGTATACAAATAACTTGTTATTCGAAAGAGGATGTAAATGTAAGTAAATGACAATCGGCTTCGCTTTCTACGGTAAATAGTTACCCATACATTGCGGATTGCAACTAAACCACTACGCTGAAGTTTGGCGGCAGCACTGCAAACTTCTTATTTAAGTACCGACTAGGTCAGTTGAATCTAAGGTGTTGTAAATGATGTAAATTTTGTCTCTCGAGGTAAACTGAAATCTAACTAACTACAGAAACGGAATTGGAATTATGATACTTATACAACTTAGGTTTTGTTCCATATATGATAACTTTTTGGAGAGTCGTCTTACTTGTTCGGCAAGTACTGATGAGGGGTAACACGAAACGCAGATTAGAGGTGAAGCTATGACGATAATAATAAGAAAACATACAATATCATTTTTATTCATATGATTTGTAATAATCACGTATGTTTCTTAAATACATTTTACATATAAAGAACATACTTTGCAAAATCATGCCTTTTTTTGCTTTTTTTATATAAAAAAAATAATGAGGCGAAACAGAACATTCCCTGAAAATCATAAAACAATTTTTGTTTCACGAAAATTATTCCCATACATCACTCTCATTTCGCTTGTCAAACAATTTCCCAGAACTGTGAAATTGCATGATGTATGTACCCAGTGGACTATATAATTGCTCAAAACGCCCGGACAGTCATTCGCAGTATAGAAAAATAACTGTTCGTATTAAATTCAGTTTTTGTTCGACAGTTTTCAGTTTGCATTTCAGCAACTACTGAGAGGTTTATTTATGATTTAGACACAATTTATGCTTAGATTATTTTTGAAATGATTGATGAATGGAAAGCAATTTTATATTTATGAATATAATATGAGTAGGTGTAGGTACCCTTATATTTTTTACTGCTCACTTTCAAGTTAAGTTGATATAGGTACCCTTTTTTTGGGCTCTTGTTTTAATTTAAATTTTCCTTATATTTTCTTTTAGTGAAATATTCATGAACACATAGAAGCTAAATCATTTGTGGAAATAATTTATTCAATGCATGTGCAATTATTATTATAGTACATAGTTTAAATAGTTTTGTGTAAAATTCTCTGTAATTGAATATTACTTAGAAACTAATAAATCAAAGATAATAAAGTGTAAAATTTGCTTACACGATAACTTAAAATGTGCGAAACAAATGGAAACATCATTTTAGGAAAAGGGAAATGTTTATTCGTAAATAAAATGAAAACTACTGGGTTTAGGTATAAGGAAACTTTAACAAAGTTACACTCAATTTTAGTGCAGAATGCGAATACGTTAAAAAAATTGAGGGTTTCCATTTAAAAATTTCGAGATTTTCATATTTTCTGAACTTCATATTCGATAATTTTTTTTGACCACCTTGCATAAAAACTAGAAAATTTTCAACTCAAATCCGGTAAATTCGTCTTCCTCTACAAAATGTCCAATTCGCACAAAAAAATAAACCTGTGTTTCCGTTAAAACTAAATTTTGCTGAGTCTGCATCTGCCAATTTTTGCCTAAAAATCAAAATATCTCAGAAACGGTCAATACTAAAGTATGGAGTGCGCTATATGTTTTTAACTTAAAAATAAATCCAAAAATGCAATAATATGCGGGGGATTCCATTTAAAATAAGAAAATTGGTATCAACTTCCGGTATAATCGGATATCCATCGATGGAGTTCGTGGTGGGACACCCTGTACTATATACTTCAAATTGTTCGACAATATTCTTTGAAATAACAGAAATTAAAAAAGAATGGGTATGAGGAAGATAGTTTCACTTATTACAAAAGTAGTATAACTACAAAAATTCCTTTGAGGAGTTTTTCATTAAAATAAACTAACTGTTCTCATAAACCTTCTTATAAAAAGCTGCATCGTAGATTTTTCTCAAACGTGCTTGTCACTTAATGCATTTTTTTATTCAAGATAATGTGAGGTACAGGTTTTTTAAACCCTAATAAATCAGGAGAAAGTCCCGCCGAGAAAATGCAGGAATAAAACAGAATAAGGAGAACTTCTAGATTAAAACCAGTTAAACTGCTATAAACCGAAAATTCTTTGGCAAGGGAGAATGATGAGTTAAAATGCAGAAAATGAAAGTAACAGGCTTGAACGGACTCGTGCTTTTCACCCGGCTTGATGCTCTGAGCCCTAACTTCTTCCATAATAAGTTTTTTCTTTAATTAAATAGATTGCTGGGTCCAACATTTGGCTCTAAATATTCTCGGGTTTTCTTCGGATTTATTTAATTTCAGGCCTGTTGCCTTTTAATAATTCATATCTAAATATTTATTAAAAAAGTTGGTGTTTTGATTTGAAACGAATGATGCCACATACTTATACTTTAGTAAATTCTTTATGAGACCGCTTTGTTTTCTATTCATTCAAAATGATTGAAGGTATAAGAATCAGTTTGTTTACCTTAATAATTTGAACAGAAAAGTATTAACTGAGGATAGTAACTATGACGTCCAAGAAAAAAATATTCAGATTTGTACAGATTTTTGCAAGTATTATTAGGAAATATGTGTTACAGTTACATTTAATACTATAAATACTATAACAATATATATTTAAGGTAACTCATGTAATTAGTAATTTATGTGATTTTCAGTCATTCCTATTACGTAAGATATAGAAATAAGCACCTCATATTTGTTAACTAGTTAATATTGTTTGTTGTATATTATTAAAATTTTCAGGGTTAACTTATATCAAACAGTTGTTGCACTTATATGTAATTTTTTATATAAGTAAACTATTGTAAATATTTAGTTAAGGATATTATATTTTTTATAGCGTTATTTGTAAAGTTCCCCAAAGATAAAATAAATACATATTTTACTAGTTAATCAAAACTTGTGTTTTAATTTAACTCTTAAAAACTTCCCCAGAATTATATGCATATTTTAATGGGAGTCTTGTTCTTGAAAAGTTGAGAAGGAAACGCCGTTTAAATTTATATTAATCGCTAGATTATAATGTAAATGCTATCTTGTAATAGATGCATTATTAAAAGTTGCAGCCTCTAGCTACTCAACTTTGTATGCAAGTTTACTCTTGGTGTACACTTCGTCTATTCCCTCAAAGAATATAAATTAACAAGAATAAACAAAATGTTAATATACAGTTTTTTATTAGTTTTACCATTACTTCCCTATAAATAAGGTTTATTTGTTGAAAAAAAGTAGATTCTGGTTTAACTTTTAGGGCAGATTTTAATTTAACACAAAAAAATAATGTTGCTTAAAAATTATGAACCTGCAACATTAATATTCTAAATATCTTTACAGTTGTGGAAGAAATATATAAAATTTGTAGATTTTTTCACATTTTCAAGAAATGTTATGGAGGTTATCTCGGGAAATGCATTTTTCTTCAAAATGGCCGAAGAACGTTAAATTCTGGAAAAGATAATTTCAGTGACAAAGTTTAAAGGACATTTTTCTTATAACTATTCATATTGTGGGAAGAAACCGTACACTGTCGCATCTTAAATGTCATTGCTGCTTAGGCTGACATACATTATAGGTTATATCTCATTCACATGAAAAAAAATAGTTATAGATTCACACCAAGTGATAGAGTTATGGCATAGGTAATTTGTTTTCTTAGAAACATACCTCTCACTTGAAAGAATTTTACTTTTAAAACTTTTTACTATTAAGCATTTTTTTAAATACTTTTAACTGCTTTCGAAATTTCAGCAGTTGAAAGTTTCTTTTCTAAATTCTCAGCTTTGACATAAAAAAAATGATGGACTTCGAGAAACTTTTATCAGAACTTTTCTCTTCAAATTGAAAATATCCAAAGATCTTTTGCAGAACGAAATTAGAAAAGTAATATTTTTTTTTAATTCATCCGTTTTTCGTATGTCAAGACAGAGTGATTTTCAACTATCAACAACTCAAAAATGGTTGAAAATATTTGATATGCTAAATAGAAACAAAATTACAACCAATAGTTCTTTCATGGAAAAAAGAGAGCGGTATGAATATACAAGGTGTCCTAGAAGACAATGGCTATGCAGCAACTGCAGATTCCTCCTGTAAAAACTTGTGAATTTATGTCGATTTACCTCACCCCAAAAATGCTTCTTCTAAATATTACAGGGTGTAAATGTCTTGCTTTTGAAATTAATTTTTCGTTAACATCTGACCATTGACGCACGATTTGGTGCAATTATAAGGGCACCAGAAGCAGTAAAAGTCATCGTTAAACAACAACCCTCTCTTTTTTAAATTAGCATTAAAGCAAATAGCATTTCTCTCCCAACTGCTGTTCCGCAAAAAATTATCCATATCAATTTCGCATGAACTAGGCAGCCAATTCTGATCATCAAAACGGGAAATTACACGACCAGGAAATGACTCATACAGTAATTGAATTGTTTTCTCGGGCTGTAAGGTACGTGGCACCGTCGCGATAGCGAGCACCATTAACTATTATTGCCTGACCAGCCGCATTTTCGAAGATGGTGCTTCCAGTCCAATATCCTCACCAAATAGTGACACGTTGTAGATACATTGTTTCTCAACAACCACCCGTGGAATTTCTGAACCCCAAATGGGACAATTTCGTCGATTAATGAAGTTAAAAACAGCATCCATTTGTTCCATAATCCATTCAACGAACTATATTCAATCTGCGTGGTCAGTAGGTTTCAGTTCCTGAGCCAATCGAACTTTGTAAGCATGGAGATGCAAATTTTTAGTGGAATACACTCCTCAAAATATCCGATTCTTGACAAAGGTGAATAATTGATGTTCTTGGTCTCTCTGAAACACTCTCACGAACTGCTTCGATGTTTTGTGTTGAACGAATTTTTTAAGGACGGCCAGTGTGTTTAAGGTCATTAATTCATCCAATCTCCCTGACTTTTTCAATTAGTCTTTTCACAGTAGATAAAGTTAAATCACTATCCCGACCATATATTATTATAAATTCTTGTGAGATGGTAATTTTCTTACCTGTATTTTCTTATTCTGCTTCGCTTCTTCTTCTTGTATCCTATTTTTCTTCTTTATTGTCTGGGCGCCAACTCACATGAGCATATAGTTGCAATTTAATTCAAATTTTGTTTGTTATGTTACAGAGAAAGTATTTGTTTGAGAAAAAAAAGATTTTAATTTAATATTCAAGCATATTTTTATCTAATATGAGTAGTCTTATAGCTCAGGGTAAGATTCTGAGAAGATTAGTATTTTGATTTTAAAATATTATAAAGATTAATGAATTTAGGTACTTAATTTTGAGAAGGAAAATGCAAAAAAAATATATTTGAATGTTAACTGACCACAGTTATTCTATTTCTCGTAAAAATAATTTCTAATTCATTTAATTATTCTCATCCAATAAATTTCAAATTAAAATAAAATTATGTGATTGGCTAACACTTAATTTATTTAACTATTTATCCAAAATTTTTCATTCTTCTATCAACAGAAGTATTCTTAAATTAAACCTACGCCACTTCCTCTACTCTAAAACTAAATAACAATATCCAAGATTTGGATTTAAATATTAAATTTAACACAAGCCTGTATTATATTAGGGGTTTACATCTCTTTACCCCTGTCTAATACACTAATTTCTTTTCTTCTTTATATTTATCTCCTCTATTTCTTTTTGGTACCTGTTAGCACTCTTAGCCCTTGTGTTCTTGACCTGTCATCTGTCATATAACTCCTTGTAGTTTGTCTCCTTGTTGATATTTCTATATTACTATTCCCTGTCGGTGACTTGGATTAGTTCTGTGTTGACTCTATAACAGTTAATTTTGTTTTGTTATTGGACTTACTTAAATTTCTATTGACCGCAATCTTCAATTAATTTAGTTATTGAGACTGTTTTATTCCACTCCTTCTTATAAATGGTTTTTCTTTATTGAATATATTTGTTTCTTTCTGGCAATCAAATTATCTTCCTTTTAAATTAAAAATTTTATTTTCAAAACATTAGCTGTCAGTTACTCAATTTATATATTTTTTCTTAGTTACCTCACTCTTTTTCTTTTTATGCCCCACTATTTTTTTTAAATCACTTTCTAATTCTAGTAATCCAAATTTTTATTACCAATCATTTTTTCAATTTCGAATATACTTTATTACATTATATTTCTTTAAATTTTGTTTGAAATTCAATTTTTACGAAAATTTTTATTTGATCATATACTAATTTTTCTTTATTTTTTCTTTCTCAATTTCAACCATCTACTGTACTCCTATTGGTCACACTTATTTAACTTATAATTTATTTCTTTAAAATCAATTTTACTAATTTTATTTTCCCAAATTTGCCGTTCTCTTTGATATTTTAAAATCTTTGCCCCAACTCATTCTATTACAATAGATTTGTACCAAAATTGCGATCTGTAGCTAGCCTTCATTATTTTTAATATATTGCTCAACAATGAAAATGCGTTGTTCTTTCGTGTAGGGTTTCATTTTTAGTAACCCCTGAACTTTCAGCTGTTTTTTTGTTTCATTAGCAACACATTACCGCAGAAATGGCGCAAAATTCAAATCTCTCGTGAATTTTGGGACACCCGGTAGATAACTAGAACCTTGAAATGAAGCATTTTTGGACATTGATTTACATATATTTAATTCTTTTTACTTGAGGAATCTGTTGCTGCTGTATACCTACTGTTTTCTGAGGCACCCTGTATAACTAAATCGACGCCAATCACACTATACCAAAGTTTGTAGCCGAATCTCTTTCATTATAATTTTTTTCCTTAAACCTGGTTTTACAAAATATCGCCCCTAAAATAATATGTACTTACTGTTGATACAAATAAATTAACTTAATTAATACGAAATAAGTATATTGTATATTATAATAAGTGATAAATACATATATATCCTGTTGGTACTGAAGGAGATTCACAGAGAATATGGCAAATATTTATCTTCATTTAATTTAGTGCAAACTAGCGGCAGTAAATCGAATTTATTTCTGTTTGCAAAGCGACTGGGAAATAAAGTCGAAAATAAATTGCCATAAACTGTGTCAATATCCAAAATTGTAAACATAATAACAGAAAGTAATCAGGAAATGTATCAGTGGAAATGCTGAATAGACCGTAAAATATAGTGCGAAGAGTATTACGTGAAATTTATACCCGTACTGGATTATGACATAAATTCTGCTTTATAATAAGCTTTAGAGAATATTAGAAGCGTGAATATAAGGATAATATATAAAGTGCTTAGCAGGGCCGGATTTTATAATGGGCAGCACATGAAGTATTCTTAGAATGTCTAAAATAAAATAGATGTATTTGTTTCTATTTGCTGAATTCGATATTAATCTTCAATCTGGTTGCCGTGTCACTCGCTTCCTGAAGAAAATTATGACTGCATTTATATTTGCTGTGTGTATTGGTTCATGACGTATGAGTTATTCTTAAATTCTAGATAGTTTTTTTTAAAGAGCGCTCACAACGAAGTGTCATATAGAATCATCATCGGCATGAGGCGAGACTTCAATCGAGGCTGTAGTCCAGTCAAATTACTTTTTCAGGTGCCAAAAAATGGTTCAGCAATTGAAAATCTGTAAAAATTAGGAAAAATTCCATAGAATTCGATAAACTACATTACCCCACCTGAATTTTTGAGCTTCATTTTCAAAATGGCGTCCAAAGTTCGCAAAAAACAGTTTTTTCATTTATAAAAAAAAACTAAACATTTTGGAAAAAAATGTTTTCAACAAAAGTTGTAGGAATTTTTAATACGTATCGAATAAGCCCAAACCTATTTAGAGCGATAAATAAATAAATTAGTTATTGCAAAAAAACTGCTAACAACTGCAAAAAGCTATATCTCCTTCAAAAATGAATATTTTTTATGAAACTTGGTGAAAGGATAGCTCCTAGTGAGCAAAATGATTTTTTCAAAATTGAATAATATTTTATAGTTTTTGCAAAAATCGAATTTTTTGAAGAAAAAGCGTTTTTGTAAAATCCTCATAATCCATAGGCCGCCACATCTTTAGGAACGGGATTGGGCTTAAAATTTTCTTTAATAATTACCTACACTATTATGAACAAATATTGCGTGAGCCTCAAGTCGATTTCAAATATAGCAAAAAACGATCGAAAAATCGGATTTTTTTTCGGGGTCATAAAACTTTGATTATCTTTTTGATTTCAATTCGTATGAAAATGTCGATACTGCTATTCGAAAGGTGACATTTTTTCACGAATTTAAAAAAGCCTGTCCTACGACCAACAGGGGCCGACATTTTTTTTTTTTTATAGTACTCAACGATTGGTCGCATTTTCTTTTATTAAACTTCATTTTTATAGGCCCCGTATGGCTTGTTCGGTTCGACACTTTGAATTTGTATTTACATAATGGTACATATGTTGTTGAGATAATAAAATAATAAAAATTGTAGAAATAAAAAGGCGGAAAGTAGAAAAATTCTTGATTGATAAAAGTATAAAAACTAATATACAGTTATTTTTTTGATTGTATGAAAATTATATTATGTAATTTATTTCTAAACGTTTCTTACGCCTCCTTTCTTCTTCGCTACTATTGTATAATTTTCGATCTTATTCGATCCGTATTAAAAATTCCTACAACTTTTTTTATAAATGAAAAAACGAACTTTTGCGCACTTTGGCCGCCATTTTGAAAATGAAGCCTAAAAATTCAGGTGGGGAAAAGTAGTTCATTGAATTCTGCGGAATGTTTCCTAATTTTTACATATTTTCAATTACTGAACTATTTTTTTGGCAAAAAGGGAGGTATTTTCGACAATTTCATTGACCTACTAGGACAAGGCTTCATTGTGGGCGCTCACTATGCTGCCTCCATATTCATTGATGTTATGAACTGTTATAAACGCTACTATTATTGTTAGTCCAGTCATTCTACGGAAAAACGTGAAAAAATTGATAGCAGCAATCTGACGACGGGATCTTGTAGGGGGGAATAGTTAACGAAAAATACATGAATTAGTACAGCCAATTTTGCGCCCACTCCGAATAAACAATGGTCAAAGAAGTCAAAATGAGGTTTTTCTCAGATATAATTTTTCAGAGGTAAGATAGAGAAAAAGTCTTCGAATGAAAGTTGTAGATATTAAAATCGGTGCATTATTTATCGAGATAATTGCAAAAAACATGCATTTTTGTAGTGTTCTTTAATTGTTAATAGCTTTTGCAATAATGGTCATAGGCGAATTTTAATCTACTAAAAATGAGGGTATTATGACCCTTTATATGTGGCCATAAATTGGGCCCGGTGCAATAGTTTATGAATAATTGCATTTGTTTATCCCAAACACGATTTTTTTAAACGATTGAGCTAGGTCAGTGAGTGCATAAAAATCCATTTAAACGCCGGGAAATGATAGTTAAAAGTCTGAAAATTACGGTATGTTAAAAAAATCGATTTTTTTCAATGCAAAAAAGGGGTACTTTTTTCATAAATAAATAGAAGTAACTCCGGAACTACTGGTTTCAGGAACACGACAGTCATATCACTGGATAGCTTGTAAAAAAAACAAAGACTAAAAAAACATTAAGGGCTGAAATGAATGCTATATATGCACAGAGGTTTAAACTTTATGATACATTCAACTCCCCGAAGATTCATGAATAAATAAAAAACTTACAGTAACTCAAAATGGATTTTGAATTTTTTTTTCAGCACGGGCTGCCGACGGAAAGAGCTAAGAAAATTTACCTCCACTAACAAGATCCCGTCGCCAAATTGCTGCTATCAATTTCTTCTTGACTTCGCTCTTTTTCCCGTAGAATGATTGGTGTATGTGTTTCTTTATAACGCGGTCAATCCTATCAGTTCAGTGGTTTTATCACATATTCCTCAGTTTACTCCTGTTAATATCTTCATATTTTCTCATTTCCATGCTGAAACTGCTGTCTCGATGTATTCCATTAATGTAGCCTAAAAATCCTTTTACGTTTTCAGTGTTGAACAATGTTTCACTGTCGTTTTGTAGACGACGATATTTTTTAAACAAAATTTGAATTTAATTCCAAATATTTTGAATATTTTGTTGCGATTCCAGGAATTCTTTTGTTGGTTCAAGTTTAATTATTCTGTAATTATTTAGGAAAAGTGCTCTCATAAAGACATTTTTATTAAAAATATTTAATTTCATAACAATTCTAGAAAAGCCATAAAGCTTTAATATTTACTCAACATTTTATTTCAGTGTTTCTAAAATTTGCGGCATAGAAAACACTACTAATTTGTTTTAATTACGACTACGGTAGTTTCGTTATTTTCTTTTTATATTTCCTTCTAGATTACAGCTAGAAATTATTCATGAATCTGGAAAACTTATAAAACTTTGTCGTACATATTTAGAATGCTTATTTTACGACTCTCCTCATAAATAAGTTTTCAAGTTATATTGTGGTGACATAGTTTATGAAAAATAGATGCATGCAACATGAAATTATTCGAAACATTTTATAAGCTACGAATTACTTTAACCCGACAGTAACAACATTAATATAGTCGGATTTTGAACTTAAATAAAATGTATCCATTAATTTGACTGCCAAAATAGTGTCTATTAATTAAAATTAACAGAAAAATTCAATATACCGTCAAATATTTTCCAAATCAACTTATATAGTTACTATTTTTATAACTTTGTATAAAAATGAGTAGCCAAAGTGTGTATCCAAACATAGTGCTGATATTTGAATAGAAGATATTTAAAAATATCGCCATCAATGAAGTCATCTTCAGGCTGCTAGATTTTCATAAAAAATCGGAATTGACATTTTATTAATTTTACGTCAAAGAACACTCGGTAGAAATTGTTTTAAGGGATACTGTATATAATAAATTTGACATTCTAGTATATAGTAGAATATAAATGAACTCTTATTAACTTTTTTCCATAACTTCAAATTTTCCTATTTGTTTATTGCCAATATTGTCACAGCCACAGCCATCTATTTTATGTTTAGTGTAGGCAGTTTCCTTTTTATTCTAAATCCGCAAATAAATTCTAACAGAATAAACCCGTTGCTGCAAAGCCTGCTTGTATTAAGGCGGACAAATTCCATTTAGCAAGATCTACATTATCTGAAATTAATCGATTCGTTATGACAAGGAAGCGGGAGTGGGAGAGGGCAAAGGGCCTGGACCTGAATCTCTAAGGAAAACTAATCAACAAGACGGCGTATTAGCTTTTGTTTGGAGAGGATAGCTTTCATTTCCGGATGCTATTGTTCAGGAACAACGTATGATCGATCTTTATCTTAGAAACATACATTTAATTAAATGGGTGGCTTCTCTGGGGTTACATTACTGATTAAAACACGCAATTCTGATTTGAGCCATTTAGATTGTTGCATTTTGAAAAATTAGTATTGGTTTAGTAGTATTAGTATTTTTTAAAGTTGTAATACATAAATAACAAATTGTAACGTGATTACTCTGTCAAAGAAACGGGTGGCGTTAGGAATAACTTAATTAGTCTTTTGTTTTTTACCATACCCTTTTTATTAGTGGACATTTTGAGGAAAAGGAAATATTTAATGGCATATCATTTTATTTTCTGTAAAAAAGCTAAAGGATATGTAACTTATTTAATTGGCAATCAACTAACCAGGTTTTTAATGTACAAGGTATCTCTCTTTAACACCCTGTATGTCGAAAACGATGTTTCAAGACATACGTATGAACTTTTCTTTTTATTTTTACGTGTTGCGTGTAATTAGAACACCCTGTAGTATGGTAAATTTTCGAAGGTTCTTTTGTAAGCGTTATAATTTTATACAACAGTTATTTAATGTTTTTTTATGTTTAACACATTAGCAACTTAGTATAAAGTAAAATCGAAGATATTTTCTTTGGTCACTTTCCTCGAGTGAAAATAGACCAATGTTTAGTACTATTTTACTTGAGATGTTGCGGGTCATAAAAGTTTTTTTTCTACATTTTTTTTAACTAAAGATGAACTTTGTTGGCAAAGATTTTGAAAAATGTTTTATAAAAACTCACTTTGTTTATTGTAAAAAAAGGAATGTTTGTTGCGTGTTAGCTAAATGCATTATTCCAAAAAATAAAAATAATTTTAAATTTCAGACCTTGTCAATTATGGACAGTTGTTTTGCTAAATTTGAACACATGAGTATAGTAAATATGTTTTGCGATTTATACCAATTTATTTCTATTAATGTCAGTATACACAGTTATAGGCTTTCGAAAATAGGACAACATAGTTAAATTTGCAAGACTATAAGTATCTTGACTCTTGAATATGGGTAAGTTGGTTTAAATCTTAAAAAATATTTACTTGCAAATATAACAAAATACTCAACTCATTAGTTAGACTAGAATCCCTCTAAATACGGGGCTGTCAGTTACAGACATTTTTCTCCGGTACGCTGCATTTTGGCAACATGCAAGAAGTCTTTTTAAAAGTAAATATCGTCTTCTTCTTCTTCCAAATTTTAATTGAGCTTCTCCTTCATTAGCTGCTGCAATCGTTATTATTCTCAATTGTAAGAATACAATTATTACAAAAATATTTGAATTTGCTATTAGCCTTTCCGTAAAATCAGGTTTAAAGTTACCTGAAATAAATTACCTTCAAAATTAGTAAGATATTATCTCTAATATTGTTGATACGCTATTCCCATATTATGAAAATCAATTAAGTTAATGTTTTAACAAGCATTGAATTATTGTCTAGAATTATTTATTTGTAGAATATTTTTCGTTAAGCAAAACCGTTTTCATAAAAATAACACTAAACTTATTCTTTTGGCACAAAAGTTTGTTTCACTAATTTTTTTAATTTATTCATATGTGGCAAACAACCCAAAAAATAAAGAAAACATTAGAAATATATGATAGATATCTGTTACATCTCAACTGGTTACTCTACTCAAATTAGGTCTTTAATACTGCCCAACTAGCAGATAGTGACCTGTTAAACTGTATGTATTATGGAAGCTGTTTACTAGATAATTTAAAATCCTATCAGCAAGTCGCCCTCTGTCAGTTTAGTCACACCACAGACAATATAGCTTGGCGATAGCTATTTTGTCTTTGGTCACACTGTAAGTCCTGATATTGACTAGAAACGACCATTTAAGATGAATTAGACAGGGTGTTTCAAAACATATGTCGGAAAATGAAGGGTGTGGTTCTTTCGTTCATTCTAAGTAAAAACACACCGCTTTCGAGATACAGGGTGTCAAAGAAACATTTTTTTTCAGTTTTTTGACAATATCTCAGGAATTGTTTGAGATACACAATTCAAATTTTGTACACCTATTACCATTAATATTAACTACTTTTGAGGTCTAATTCAATTTTTATTTATGTGATAGTGGCGGAGATTTTAGGATTACGCGAGGCTCTTTTGCCCCGAATTTTTACGACTATCAGAAAAATGGCATTTTGAAATAAAATTTTAAACTGCTAATGTTTTCTACATAAAAAAGTACCCATAATCAAAAGTCCTAACCGGAACCGTTTTCAAGATTTTTGATGGAAAACATGAAAACATGATAAAAAAATCTAGATCTGTATATTTTGGATTATTTTCTTTGGGGTCACTTAAGAAGTTTAGTTTTTTACACTACATCAGTTAATACTGTTGAAGAATTGATGAATCGCATTATTGCATCCTGCAGTACGATCCGCTCACTCCGACGTAGGTTAGAAGCCAGCATTACCGTAGGAGGATGTTAATAAGAACTTTCTTTCTTAGAATGAGCCAAATAATCACATCATTTTCCGACATGTTTTGAAACACCCTGTATGTTACAGCTCATCCTGTACTTACATTACGGTTATAAGTTTTTTTTTAAACGGAGTAAAAATATAAATAGAAATCGTATTTGTCCGGAAACACAGAGATACTTATATTTATGTCAGTTTTACATATTCTTGATTATTAGAGATTTTTTGGTTAGGTAAAACTATTTTCATAAAAATAACCCTTGACTGATTTATTTGGCGCAAGGGTTTATTTAACTATTTCTTTTTTAAATTGGAGTAATTATTTTCAAGAAAATAAAATCTACTTACCAATCCATGAGAGATACTGTAGTTACATACGCAATTTATTTAATTTACTTAGGTTCTAGTATGGTAAAATAAAATATGTGTCACTTGTAGGATTTTCTGTTGCTCTGATTAATTAACGTGCTTTGACGTATAGTCGGCTACCCATTGCTACATAGGCAAACAAATGATATTGGACATTGGACCGTCCTATTGATGATTACCAGTTATCAGTGGCGGCGATATAATTAAAACTTACTGTGATTAATCGACATACACCAATAACAATTTTAGAGACGACAGAGTTGTCTATTATACAGTGATCTGCACAGAGAATGTGTATATTTTCCCACTTTGCGATTTTTAACCGACATAAAAAACGCATGTGTCTAGAAAATTAATCTTCTCGGTATGTCTACCAAATGAACATGAACCACTGTTAATAATTAATCAAATGAAAAATCTGTGCAAAATTAATATTAGTTTTCTTGACACCATGCAGACTTTTTCTTCTTTTAGTTATGTAGTAGTGACTATGAACAGAATTTTCCACATACTAGTTTTTAATTAATATTAATTGCACCATAATAATTGGAAATATAAGTCCTCTGTTCATTCCAATTATGAGATTAATTACGTATATTATCAGACACAGTCAAGTTATTTTGCCGTTGTAGCGATTTAGTCTGTTAAATATTTCATTAATAATTGCTGCAATATGTAACATCAATCGTAATTTTTGTTTGTATTCTGATTAGTGAAATCTTCATATACGGGATGTCACCTAACGAATGTTACATACTTCAAGGGTATAATCTAGAAGCTTAGTTAAACGAAAAATGTCTCAAAAAACTTGCATGGTGTTAAAGATTCTTTTTTTATTTCTTGTTTCCTCTTTAATACAGAACCCAGTTAACCGATGTAGTATGTAGTGATTATGTTCCTATTAGATTAAATCATACAGGGCATTTATTTTACTACAATCCATCGTGAATATTCTTCTATACATTTAAATTTATACATGCAACTATCAGAAATAGGTAGAAAATTTTATTTTCTGTAATATCTTCATAACCGAGCATAATTTCGTCTTTTGATAAGTATTTATTTTTGTGTAGAATTTCTGGTAGTTGCGAGTAAAAACTTACAGAACAGTATTCACAAAGGGTTTTAGCAAATGAACGCCCTGTATGATTTAACCTAATAGAAACATAATCACTGCACACTTCATGAAGAGAAACTAAGCAACTGCAAATTTTACTCAAATCAGTTAACTGGGTTCTGAGTGAAGAAGAAAACAAGAAAAAGAAACTTTAATACCCTGTAACTTTTTTGCGACAGATAAACTTTTAAGCAAGTTTGGTTAAATCGACACCATTTGGTTTTTAGATTATGCCCCTGAAATATGTAACATTCGTTAGGTGACACCCTGTATATTCAAAGAATCAGACAATTTAACTGTTTTTGATTTTGTAGTACCTATATCTGCCGTATTAACAAAAAGGGTTGGACAATAATACATCCTGTCTGGTGTTATATAATATGTTTATTGACATAATATAAATGATTATGACGCTATTTACAGTAAAATCTTCTAATAAATAATTTACAATATTTTATGAACATGCAAATACATCGCATTTATAATACAGTTAATGTGTTAGATTTATGTTAATGACCCGCTTAAAACAAAATTATTGTCTGTTTCGTCTAGTAAATAAATAATCTACATAACACACCGTGTTTATTTAACAAGTGCCTATTGTCAAGCAGGTACAGTTAATTTACAAAAACAATGAAACATTAATGACCTTTGTATATGGCATGTATAACGTATTACAAAAGTTATAAAGATATTCATTATTTATATGCAGTTTTTTCTAACATACAATTATGTCTTAGTAAACACTTAAATCTTTAGAATTTATTATAATAATTTTGATTTCACTAATTTGCAGATTAATCTGTATTTACAGACATAAGTATTTAAATTTTTAGGCAAATTCTTTCCTTTGACATAGAAACTTTCCTTTTATTTTTCTCTCTAAAACATTATTAATACGAAATTTAACTAGCAAATGTTAGTACCAATAATTATATCACTGATAGTTCTTAGTCGATTTTATTGTTGTCTATGTCTTTATGCACCCTCATCACGATGTGCTTCCCAGACTTTTCTTGAATTGCTTCAACAGTGTCTTCCACCTCAGGGTCTATAATGGGGACTCTATCCGGTGCACATTGTAGATTCACATATCCGGGGTTTGAAACAATTGATAATTGCTCCAAGTCACCCTAAAGTTAATGAAACAATTACTGAATAGTTGTATACAGTGTCATCAACAAAGTACGCGTAATTTCTTTAGTCGAATTTTGGAAAAATTTGTTTTTCTGACCATTTTTGCTTAAAAAATAATGAAAAATTAAGTATTCATAAGTGATAATGATTTTCTACAATCGCCATATTGTACCGTTATTAAAAAAATACCAGTAATGATACTATTTCTGAAAATTTTGGAAAATGACTTGTACTGACAAATGTGATTAATGAATGTCAGCAATTGTATTTTTACTTGTTACCAAAGTAACAGGTAAGCAATGACATCTAGATATCTACAATATAGTGTAAAATGCAAAAAAGTTTGTAAAGCATCATCCTTAACTTTTGCGAGATATTGACAACAAGTAATCAACAATGGTACATTATAATAATGAAATGAAACATCGACTGAAATTAATATTCTGAAATACCGCTGTAGCAACTTTTTTTATTGCATTTACGTAACTTTTCTTTTATGTGAATAGACCCTTTCTGTATATGTGCATACACTTTTAAAAATTATATTAATGCCTCACACAGAAACAACTAATTTGGTTAAACATACCGTGAACAAATATCCGATGATCAAATCAGAGTCCTCAGGTATATCCAACGTGTGGGACCTCAAAATGTCAGTCCTGGACCACTCACAGTCGACGTAACTATCCACGACGCTGTCGTCCCGAATGCTGAAACCAGGACGATTTATTAGGATATGTGGGATATAAATCTTGTTAGAGTTGAGGGAGATATAAATTATTTATACAGGACATTTAGTTTTTGTTTGAAAGAGTTTCTGTATCCCACTTCTGGGAAATTTGTTTTCGGGAAACTTGCGAACTAACCGAAGAATCCGCAGCAAGCGTACTTACATCATAATTTCATATTTGCTCTTTGTAAACTTAATTATATATTCTTTATAACTGCACTGAATTTAGATACATAAAGTACGTATACGTTGTAACCACTGACTTTTGACTTAAACCTGAGATATATTTTTTTGGGGGGCTTCACTGATTAATACAATTTTCTTACACCCAGCCTTAAATAGTTTTTAATGGAAGGATATTTTGATTTTCTACATATCCATCATTAGTACACAAAGTCTTGAGTTCGGTATAAAACACATGCTTCAGCTGTTTTCGTAGTTTTTTATGATTAATGTTTATGCATTTTTGTTTTCACATTTTTAACTTGGTACAATTTTGTCTCGTTAAAAAGTTATAGGTCTTTTTAAAAAATTGTTGATCTCATTTTTTAAGATAACTAACTCATTCCTAAGTATATTTCAATGAATATAGGGAGATTTTTGGGAAGGTGAATATAGATTTGAGATTATATTTTACCAAAACTTGCAAGCAAGTTGTTAACAACATCTTAGGTGGTCTTTTCTTTTCTGTTGGAGGAAACCCGGAGATGTTTTCAGATGCCACAATGTTTACTTAAAAAAGTGTATACTTGCATATGGCTGGCTTTAATTCACAATTCCAGAGAAAAATAGATTTCAATTGTTTACTGTTATCAGTATCTAATCCAAGTAGGTCTATAATGTTCGTGAAAATATTATTGATTGCGATGGAGTCACAACACTGATCTTGTCTACATTCGAAAATATAATACGTAAGTATAATCTTCTTTTCATAAGCGCATTTGGCACAGAATATTATGTATAGAGAAATTTTCAGTGGTGTAGCTTGCCAAATCAGGGATTCGCTTTGAACATATCGCAGATAGAAGGCCAGACAAAGCTTTTGGGATGATTGATGAAAATTGTGTACTTATCTAATCACACGCAAGAAGGGGAAAATATTCTTGCTTTAACGATTTCTCTAAAGGATACGTTTCCAAAGACACAGAAAATAAGGCCAAGAAATAATTCAATATTTAATTCGTTCGTTTCTTCTCTTAAATCCGCTGTCAAAGCAGATTTTCATTTGGATTATGTGTACAGTTAAAATGCTGTATAATACCTACTTGTTTATAAACCTTTCTTAATAATATAAGATTTTTTTATGTACTTATATCCGTTAGGGTATTGTGGGGAACAACTGCTCTGCGGACTAGAGCTCCGTCCACCAATTACAACTGCAATATTTAGTAAGCAGTTAAAATTCACAGTCCAACCCCAAAACTTATTTGTTTTCAACGATATGCCATAAATGAGATGACAGACAAATAATCTCTCAATTGGAAAAAAAGAACACAAGACAAGGACAGACATTGGTATGAAAAAAATCAGGTCTAAAGTTAATGTGATTACTCGAAAGAAAGACTATAATCGGATACCTATTTCGTAGAAGATTAGTACAACGAACTGATCCAGGAAACGCGAATGAAGTGAATCACGAAAAGAAGGTATTATATCCATCATAATACGGTAGCTAATAAATCTTCAGGAAATATCTAACATTAAATTTTTTACTGGCTGTTTAGGAGCCTTATGAGATATCTACCTATTACGGTTTCTGAAATTATATTAATCAAGACCGAATATAAATGTGAAAAAAGGAATGAAATAAGGGGAATTTTAATAAAGACGGATAATTAGATAATTAGATAATTAGTTCTACTAAATAGGAAATTAATGAAAACATCGTTTAATTTAGAATTTACAACAAAATCTGAGTGCTTTACATCTGATTTAAACAAACTTATCTTATTCTAAAGATTATATCAGAGTGTTTTAAAGACGCTCATTAAAGTCTGATTAAAGTAATAAGTAAAATAACAGATGATGACTTGAAAAATAGTTTTACGTTCTTAAAAAGCAGGGCAAAGTACATCAAGATGATGCTTATAGTCCAATTAAATGGTCCTTTAAATCTCAATTTTGGTCAACTTGCATGAATTTTTATATAAGTTAGTTTGAGGTA
This sequence comes from Anoplophora glabripennis, assembly GCF_000390285.2. Classification (NCBI taxonomy): domain Eukaryota; kingdom Metazoa; phylum Arthropoda; class Insecta; order Coleoptera; family Cerambycidae; genus Anoplophora; species Anoplophora glabripennis. The sequence continues at coordinate 2,331,456 of NW_019416327.1, read as the reverse complement.
TATAATAACAATAAGTCACAGTAATTTTAAATAAAGGGTTTTTTCAAAACTCAAAAGGAATAAGAGCTAGAAAAAAAGTTGTAGAGCATAGAATTCAACATAAAAATGGTTCATTCACTTCTTATTGTACTATTAAAATTAACAGAGTTAAAGTGGCTAGAAGTTAAGGGATGATTTCAGAAATATAAAAAAAAAATCGTAACAAGCAGAAAAAAGATAATTTTATAATTTTTTTTCAATCTACTCTAAAAAATGTAAACTTTCTTTTCAGAGAAATAGATATATTTTTTATTTTTAATAAAAAACAACAATTTCGATTTTTTAATCGTTAATTTTTATGATATAACACTAAAACAATTTTTTTCTATGCCATGCGATTGATTATATAAAACAATGAAAATTTGCTTTCGAAATTTTGTTTTACGACAAAGATAAAAAATCACGTTCGCTTTGTGTTATGTTATAACTTTTTTATTAAAAATTCAAAAATATATCTATTTCTCTGAAAAGATAGTTTACATTTTTTAGAGTAGATTGAAAAAAATATATAAAATTCATTCATTTGGCCGGGGGTTAAAAAAAATTATTCACTTATTGTTATAATATAATTCAAACTAACTTAAGTATATCAAAAATTCACGCAAGTTGACCAAAATTGCGATTTAAAGGCCCATTTAATTGGACTATTATCTCCATAGGACGCGCTGCTTTCGAGAAAATTACAAATGTGTTCTCATATTCAATCTATCAGGATGGGTGTTAAAACCAAATTTTATATGTTTCTCACTTTATCGAAAACATATGAGTACCTTTTGTAATTATCCTTTTCTTTCAAAAAAATGCCACTATGTACTTTTGTCAAAATTTTAATTAGTAGAAGTACTGCTCAAAAAAAGTATGCCGTTAAAGTGATTTCATTTATCATGGCCACATTCAAATAGTGCAGATATATTACGTGATAAATCAGCAGTCAGGAGATATCTTTTCATACCTAGATTTCCGGTATCAAAGAAAATTGTTTGACTTCAAACAAAAGATGTAACCGAGTGCTACATCTAGTGGCCTATACTACTAACTGCCTGAGACCTACAAAGAGGCCAAGAGATGGCAGAAAGCGACCTGTATTGCAAGTACTATGAAAGCGTAACCAGTGTTGCCACTGTGAGGACGAAAACAAAATTTCAAGAGTTGTACTGCCAGTATCAACTACTCTATGCCTGTACGGCATCGGTACGCCTCGGCTAGCATTGAATTACACTAGGAACATTCACTGTTCACATTACTTGCAATACAGATCTCTTTCTACCATTTCCTGAATTTAAAGAATCTAAGCAGCTGTATCGTTCGTCGGTTGTCGCACCTATGACATACTGATGAGGGCTAACAAGTCCGCAAATAGTATTATGTGTGGTGTGCTCGGTCGACTAATGATCCTAGGTATATTAATGATATTGTTGGTGTAATTGAATACTAGTCAGGGTATATAACCTGCAGCGTAGTTGCTTCTGTTAATGCCAATATCATCGCACTTAATTGTTTGTCTTCATTTGATAAGATTTTTTAGATATTATTTTAATTTGTTTGAAGCTAATAACAGAATATATGATTTTTCTAAAACCCTGTATCGTAATAGAAAATATCTCAGTAAAATTTCCTGTTGCAAATTTATATTTCCCTCCAACTTTCCCGAAATACCATTTCAGTAAAGATATTTATCGGGCAATATTCCAAATTTTCCGCAGAACTAACGCATGCACAAGCTGACCTGACTGCAATTTGGTGCCAGTGGCCATCATCCAATTCCGCAGGTATTCTGACTACGTCGGTGCCGTTTTCTGCGGCGTGTATCAGCTTAAGGTCGGATCCTGCAACCTCTAAGGACAGGTAAGTATCCTGTCGACGCCTTGAGCGCAGGCTGAATATTGTTCCCATAGTTCCCTGTAAAAGACGTTACACTGTAAGTAAACAGAAACGTTGAACGAAATATTTTGTAAGTAATAAATTTATGCTATTTGAGGAAACTTTTTAGATAAACAGAAACGATGTCCAGAAGTATTTAAGAGAGAAAAAGAAAATAATAATTGCAAATTTTCATTAAATTGTTAATGTTTCATCCAGTTTTCATCGTTTCTTTTGTCTAGAAATGAAGAGTACGCGTCAAGATCGTGTAGTAAACGCCTGTAAGAAGGCAACCGCTCTCTTACATACATGGCGGCGCACCCTTCTGAACGCTCAATCGCTTTGTTTATAGCTTCAAATAACAGTGGAAAACACAAATTTTCACACTGCAATTACTCACAATTTGTAGTATTTAACGTGAACTTTCAAACGCTGTCAGCAGAATTACAAAATACCTATTCAATCAAATGTTATTAACAATTGAAAATCGCAAAAATCGCATTTTTCGAGTTTTTAACGGCGTTTATCTCGAAAACTATGAGTTTAACAAAAAAATTTCAAGAGACATTTTCTTCTTAAAAAAGGTCAAAGAACAACACACACTTTTATTTTGCCAAAAACTAAATTTTCAGTATATTGCAAGTTTTTTGTTTATAAAAAACTTACCGACATCCGGGCAAACTTCTACTCAAAAAAATTGTGTTCTGCAGCTCAAAATACACAAAATACATCTGGATAACTCCATCTAAACGAAGGAGGCAATTGGGACCCCCATTTAGAATGTAACAGAACATTTTGAGGGTTCAGTTTAATGAAGTTGCATTAAGAAAAATTAATTAATTAATTATTTATAAGTTTCTAAGAAAATTAGTACTGTTAAATAAATTACGTGACTATAGCGTATGATACTTGTATTAAATTTTCTTAAGTTCATAGTTATAAATTTTAGACAAATAAAAGATTTAGAAATAAATCATATGACACACAAAAACCATTTACTGATTAGATCTTAATTAAATGTCCAATGTCTGTCTCGATAAAATAAATAAAACTTTAGAAGATTACGTCTTTGTGTGGCGTTCGGCAAACAACATGGCAATTTAATTTTTCTTATTGTATCCGCCGTTTTATTGCCAATAAATTATTATATTTGAAGGGTTTCCAATATGTGAAAATTGTTATCTAAGTGAAATACGTTCAGGGGTGGTGTCAAAGGAAGCACCAATTACAAAAATTTCATCGATGAAAAATGATTTGTAGAGATTGTACTTCTAACAAAGTTTATATTGTAATGTATTTTTATTTAGCTATACAGGGTGAGGCAGGACAATCTCTCCAAACTCCAGAATACGTTAAAATAATAAGAAAAAACTCAAATGTTTTTATGCGATTTTCATTTTTTTTCAAGTTATAGTGAAATTACAAATTTAAGAAATTTGAATTAGAGTATGTCCTGTTCCAAGTTCAAAAGTAGGATATTTGTCAGTGTCATTGTATGTTGCAAGATTAATTTGATTACACGTTTGCACGATCAAAGTGATACAAAATGCCAAGAACTTATCCAAATTCAGAGTATGCAAATATGGTGCTTGTTTATAATTTTTCTAATGAGAATTCTAATGCTGCTGTTGAAGAATATCGTCAAAGATTTCCACACCACCCTGATAAAAATATATTTATCAGAGTTTTTAACAAACCCTGCGAAACTGGAAAGCTTCCCAGTACTAGTATAACATCTGAACGAGCTCATTGACAAGGTTTAGAAGACGTTGAAATTATTCTGGGTCTAGAAGATGAGGAAACTACTAGCTCTTGAAGAATTGCTCAATTGGGCATTCCACAAAATAGAGTAATATAAACCCTCCACGAGCTAGGCTTATATCCGTACCATGTACAGAGAGTACAACACCCATAGCAGGAAGATTATGCTAAGCGTAACGAGTTTTGTCGATGAATCAATAATAATCATCTTGTAATCCCGCATGCTTTCTATGGATGATGGATTCAGACGGCACGGCATAACTAATACTCGGAATTTTCATGTATGGTCAGACGAAAATCCTCACGCAACCCTCAAAAGTAATTTTCAGCATAGGAACATTTAGTCGAAGAACGCTAGGATTCATAGAATATCAGTATATTATTTTTTTATTTACTTACGTCATAACTTGGAAACAATTGAAGATCGCATAACATTTGACCATGGTACGATTTTCCCGAAGCACCCCGTACAGATATAGTTTTATGTTTTGTGGGAAATTAGTTTTGGCTTACTATTATTAAGTAATTTCCTGATCGTATATTGGGTTACTGTTTTGCAATATCAACATTTTCTTTATTTTATGGAGATATTTGGCAAATGTCAGCCCCAATAGGTGGTCATTCACATTCCGTTCAGAGAGAATTCAGGCTAACAGACGCTTGAATAACTTTAAAATTTGTTGGATATTAAATACAGCTTAATTAAAAAAAAAATTGCAATGTTATATACAATATGAAATTTCTGTAGACATTCTTTTTCCTTCTTTACAATCAAATTATCTTTAAAATGTAAAAACTTCGACGTAACCCTCTGCCCGATAAAAAAAACAAAAGGTCAGCGATAATTAACTTCATTTGTCAGTGGAAAATCGTTAGGTCACCATAAGCTGCTTAGTGTTTTTGACCGATATATTGATAATATCAGAAATAACAATAGAAAACATTTTATACTGTTACTCTAATTGTCAATATTTTATTTCATCAGTATTTTTTATATACGTACCTATTATATAGTGGTTTTCACTATATCAGTTTACTACAATCAGTTTTTGAATATTATTTTATAATTTTAACAAATTATCAACAATAACTGATAAATTCTTCGTTGCAAGTCAATTTTTATTTTTTTTGCATTGTTGGGCATGTTTTTAAACTGTGAGTACAGATTTTTTTATTTCACCAAAAAGTATATGTCAAAACGAAAAAGAATATTACCGGCATAACTATGTACGATGATTTTTCTAAGTTGAATTTTTCTTAAAAAAAATGTATTTCAGGCCGAAAAAAAAATATCTCAGAAACTTCTTGATTTTTTTTATCTAAAAAAATTTGTGGTTATTAAAGACACATAAAGGTATACACTCACCAAGTTTCGTTAAAATTAAATTATTTTTGCGGAAATGAGAAATAAAAAACGAAAAATCAGAAAAAAAACGGTTTTTCGCATTTTTCTCGGAAATTTTGAGGTTATGTTAAAAAGTGACTTCTACAAAAGTTGTAGATTTTTGTATGATCTACAACTTTTGTATTGCATACTTTTTTGTTAGATGCCAACTTTCGTCAGAAATCCCAATGATGCAATTTTTCAACCCTCCGCCGTCCCTGTTCACGCATTTATTTTGTTCAGATTTATTATAAGTACTTTTACCATTTCCACTTATAAAAGTCCATGTAACAATTTTTTTTCTCCAAGTGTAATTTGGTTGGACTGATATAAATTCTCCTCCGCTTGACTTGCAAATTCACAAAATGTGCATGTACAGAGGTGGATTATAAAAAAACATATATTATCTCAGTAGATTCATGTAATTTTGAAAAATAACTTTCTCTGAAATCATTTACTATCAGTTAAAATACGTACACCTATGCACACGATTAAGGTTCACCCTGTATGAAAGCTCGTTCTTATTTTATTTTACAGTATGCACATCATAATACAGAAATTAAATTAATATGTTACTGAAGTTTTGTTATATACAATTCATATCATAGATACTTGTTTCTGAAATCAGACATCATTTTCATATTATAAAATCAACAACCATAAAGCACTCGTACATAGATTTATATATTTGCGTTTGAGCTTCGATATAATTCTCCTTTCATGACTAGAAACTAGGGCATTCATCATTTATATGATATAAAATCGATTTCTGGAATAAATGCACGCAAAGTTTCTCTCTGCGATATCACGTCATTTATAGTTGATTGAAGTTGATTAAAAATTTTGTAATAACATTAGATATGTTTCGTTCCAATTTAAGAACTTTTAAATAGGATGGAAGAAGAAATATGTAGTATCGTAGTTTCATTTTATAAATATTACATTAATTAAAGCGCGTAATATTATCGAGCAATTCCTAAATAGATCTGATATTTCACTCAATTTATATACTTTAAAAATTAATAACATTGTCCAATAACACCAATTCTTCAAGCTCTTGATACATCGTAGCACAGAATAAATAGCGTAGCTATATATTCTGTGATCGTAGATATATAAAATGAATGTCAGGATTCACTTTCTAGTTTTATGCTATTACAAGCGACAAATAAAAAAAATATTCGGAAATTTGGATTAGGTTTCATTTAGGCTATTTAAAAGGACAGTTTTTTCTAAAGCGGAAGTAATATTTAACGAAGAAGAAAGTTAGATCGTATTTTAATGAATGTAATTAGCCATCCAAAATAAAAATGTGCAAGTTCCACTGGCGACATATTTCGCTGAAATTTGTATTCTTTGGAGAAATCTAAACGGAAATACATAGAACAATAATATATTTCCTTTATTATCCTTGGGAAACAGAAGTTGTACTATTACTCACGATTATTTAAATTTAAATGAAGTTCTAATGTAGTTCGGTTAATGCAAATAAATTCCGAAATTGTAAACTGCGTTTTTGTCATTATAATGGATGTCATGAAGGTCATTATTGAGTATTCATATTGTATTTATAAGGACAAGCTTAACAGGACTTATTCTGTAAAAGTTATGGATGTGTGAATCTTCAAATTTGTGAAATTTCCACCTCCAGCTGTCAGTCCTGTGGTACTTAATCAGTGACCAGGAAATTTCTGGGTAGGATAATTTTATATGTGTAGTTATTTCACAAGGAACATTTTTTATTTAATGCATTCCAATAGGTTGAGTACATTTATTGTTTTCAAATAATACAAATAATCTGCGACGTGTTTCCACAATGTTTAATAGCTCCTTCCTGGTTATACAGTAGTTCTTCTCTTGTTTCCACTGAAGTAATCTATGACTCGTTCTTATCCATCCTAGATTTGTGATAAGACACCTCATATTCCAGTATTGCTATCACCTGCATCGACTATGAATTCTTCACCAGGTTGTGCTTAGGATAATACCTGTGGTGAACAAAGAGCTTCTTTAAGTTTTTCAAATATCTGCTTATATTATGGAGTCCAATCATAGAATTGGTAATACTCTAGCAAGATCTGCGAATCCTCGAACAAATCTCTTGTAATAAATAGGAGTAGATACCTAGGGAGCTCCTTAATTGATGTTTGTCATTTGGAATAAGCCAGTTTCGTACAGCTTCAGTTTTCCTGGGATCAGTCTTAACTCAATTTACTGATATAATGTTAACCCAAGTATTCTCTCTTTGAAAGAAGTTACTCTTGTCGGAATTCAATTTTAGATTAGCTCCTTTAAGGAGAACGCATTAGCGGTCGCGGTCCGTTCTGGACTGAGCTGATCGCGGCCTTTTCCAAAATCAGTCGCATTTGGCAATCGTACACAGTCCTCCTCGCGCTTTTCTTTAAATAGTTGAGGTATTGTTTTAGTAGTTAAAAAAATGAGTTATATAGAAGAGGAAGCTCTTCTAGATCGCATCGCGGTCTGCCGAGATTCTTTGGAAAAGATCGGTGGAGAACGCGATGCGAGGGAGACGAGCTCGGGAACGTCTAGTGCGAATGCATATATTATAAAACATGGGAACGAACTAGTACGGTCCGCGATGCGATGGGACCGCATCCGCCTAATGCGTTCTCTTCTTTAATCTTCTTGAAAATATCCTCGACGTTCCTCGCATATTCGTCAAGGGTCTTGCTCAATATAAGAACGTCATCGAGGTGTACAGGACAGATCTTCCAGGTAAATCCTTATCGGTCTCATGAGGTTGCAGAGGTCAAACGGTATGACTTTGAAGTGCCACAAACCTGTCTCCATAGAGAAAGCAGTCTTTTCTTTGGATCTACTTGTACTTGCCAATAACCACTTTTGAGATCCAACGTAGAAAACAATTTTGCATTTGCCAAGGTGTCTATAGTGTCTAGGTAGAGGATAACTGTCTTTATTTGTTATATCGTTTACCCTTCTGTAGTCAATACAAAATCTGGTAGAACTGTCTTTCTTGTGGCTAACACTACTTGTGAACTCCGTGATCTATTCGATGGTTCGATTACACCTTAATCTATGTTATTAACTTTTGCAACAACGAACTATTTCATGTTGGTTTGCCAACAGGAATTACCATCATAAGCTGGGAATTGAATTTTTGCTGTACCTTGATGACACTTTTTGGCATATCCTCAAATATTGTACTTCTTTTTCTATGTTGTCGAATATGTGATCTACGATTATTTTATCTACATATTTCTATCTTAATGTTGCTTATCCTACTGGCTTGTTCAATTAAATGTTTCTTCATTATACTTTTGATTTCGTCTTTCATAGGTATTCCCCATGTAGCCAGTGCATACTATCCTGTCTTAATATTAAATCTTAATGCATTTTGTCTTGTCTTCATATCAGATCTTAGTGCCTATAACCTGTCTTGTCATTAATTTATCTTGTTCTGTTCTCATAGCCATCATAATTTCTATTAGCTATTTCGTTGACTTCTCTATTTGTGGTACTTGTACTCGCTGGCATATTCGCTGTTGTCTCAACTAATAATCCTCAGGATCCCGCTTCTGACACCAGTTTGAACTTAATTTCCTTTATTTCGCACAATGAATGCACAACACTTCACAATAACTTAACCTCCAATAAAATCTGCAGCCATTTATATTAGATTTCGTTGTTTCTCGAAATTTCTATGGGTTTTTAAGAATAATCTCTCAGCTTCTGAGAACATGATAGAAAGAAACATCATGAAACAAGTAAATAAAAGTACATATAAGCAAAGCACACTAGGGTGACGTTTGCTACAGTATTATAGCTTATCACTAAACATTATACTGTTTGGTTTGGTATAAGTGGGCAAGATTGGATTTCTCCACTGAGTAGTCCAGTGTTTCTGAAATAAGGAAGAGGTTTCAGGAAACTGATTACAAATAATAAATTGGACCACGTACAAAAGCCCCGTAGGCCCACGTCCGAAAAATCTCAATAGATATAAAGAAAAATACGGCATAAACTTACATTATGTAGTCTCATAGTCACAAATAAGGCGAACTCCCTGGGGAAGGGGCGGTTTTTCTCGTCGGAGAAGAGCTGGGTGGAGGGCACCCAAATGTAGGAATTGGGCCGAAGACGCCATGCCGTCGGCCGATCGGGGACGGCCTGCCATCGGTCTTTCGTGGGGTGAAAAAATCGCCTCTCCTCGAGAGCCAGCGGATTTACGGTCTCGCCACAGCTGAAACAAAAAAAAAATAGAGAAAAAATGTCGGTGTCGTCTATTACACGTAATTTATTACCGAGATAAATGAAGCCAGCGTCTAAGGCGGGATGTTGTTTTTATAAAAAAGTTTAGTTACTGTCGACGCGATTTTTGTCGAATGAAATTCTTGGGGAAAGTACAGGGGGAAAGCTTTTATATTAAGAGTAGACAACGGATAAAAGTAGGTATCCATATTTCACGTGTGCTATTAGATTAATTTTAATATAGCAGCGTAAACATTTTTATGTATATATGTATTATTTGTCATATAAAATAACGAAAACAAATACAATCCCCTCCTAAGTTCCTATCAAATAAATGTTAGTTGTTTTACAGAGAAGAATGATAGATATGTCAGCCTGTTGTTTTGTTGTTTTCTATCCGTCATTCTCCGTTATCCTTGAACATAACCAAGTGTCATACCATAAAGTCATTGTTATTAATAATAGTTCTGCTATTAAATATTCCAAATCTTTAATTTGGTAGAAAACACTATTTTGTGAAAACGACGCTCCTAAATACACAATAAAGTGGTTACTTCTTTGTCAAACTTTAAGGACAAGCTAAACATTTTCCCGTGAAATTCCTCTTTTTAAAATGCAGTGAGTTAAAATTTTTAAAAAAATGCAACCCTAAATATTTTCACACAATATAAGAATAAAATGTCTTTCAATGTGAAAAAATCCATTCTCAATATTTCGACCACTGCCGTATACAGGGTGATTCAGAACTTATCCAAACAAAAAATTCTGGATGTACAGGGGACCCTTACAAATACAATTTTGTAAAGAAAAAATCAAAAAGGTCAGTTCGAAATTGATTTAAAAATACACTTCTGCACGGCACTGGAAACTGGTCCACTGTAAAACCTGACCTCGCACAATGCGACCGGTATGGCGGCGTGATAAAAACGGACAAAAACTTTCGCAAGGAAAGAAATATGTAAATAGAATTTTATCGCACCTATTTTATATCGGCAAATTCAAATGCTTTTGCCTTTATTAATTATTAATAAAATTAATTTGTGTTTTTAAATAATAAAATCATTTGACATAGCCGATGCTGCAACAGCAATTGTTCAAAATTTTATCCACTCACGTGTAAACACATTTGGGTCCGTCTTACTCACTTTCTACGAACTAACACAAATACTTCACCATAATACAAGTGTTGTGTTGCTTCACCATAAATTAAAACGATATCCATCAACTCTGAGTTGCTATACACGCAAGCCATTTTTGACACTAACTACTAAAAAACTGATGTAAATACCACAGATAACAGGTAAAAACTACCGCAACGACGGATTTCAGTACTAGGAGTCACATGGCTCTCCACGCGTATTGCGAATGACGCTAGAGACTACAGTCGTCCAGCTATGTAGTCGTTTAATGTGCTATAACTTCAATAATTTTTTTCTTAGAAACTATAAGGATTTTACAAAAATTTTTTTTTACACTATTGACTCCATTTCTCATGCCGCATCTATTCCCAAATTTTTTTGGATTAGTTGTGAATCACCCTGTATATGAGGTATGCTTATTTGACATCAAGATATTTTTTATATTAATTAACCACTCTTCTTCATCTGAAAATTTCTTTTTTAATTCTCTCAGTTAAGGTTCTTTGACAAAAGATAAACCATAATGCTTTGTAATGAAAAATGAGCTTGGTTAAAAAATGTGAAGAAAAAAAGAAAAACAGAAGTTGAATGTCGCTATTTCGTTATAAGTTTCTCAGAAATGTCCAAGTTTAAAAAGTCTACCTCTAAAATATTAAAACGAAAATCATATTTTCAATTTCGGAAAACCATTTCTTTTTTCACTATAATTTTTCAGTACATCGCTCATACAAATTCCTCTAAAATTGTAGTCGCTTTCACTTATTATACAGGGTGTTACAAGAAGGTAGGTCAAGCCGTTAATTTCAAATTCTTTGGAAAAAAAATGCCATTTTAGTCTCTTACAAGGTACAGGGCATGAAAATTATAATAAAAAAGTATTACTAACTATATTTTAAAATGTTTAATTGAAACTTTGCTTGGATTTTAATTCTAGGCTGGAACTTTTCTCTGCGATTTTAATTTCAAAAAATCGAATCATAAATGGAGGAACTGAGGGTTATGGTTCTCATTGTCCCCCTTACTTTTTTTGGGCATGTCTTTAATTCAAATGTATTAGAGCAAAGGTTCTTGTATTTTTTTCATCTTTCTAGACTTTTGATTTAAGATTTATAATTTACGAGATGTAACTTCCTTGAATATGTGATTTTGATCCATTTGCCAAGTTTATTTTCCCAATTTGTCTTAAGCGACCAATAGAAGTAAGCTTTATATAACTAAATATTACAACCAAAATAATTTTGGTTGTAACTAACATTTTTGGAAAATTATTTTGTCTTTATAGAAGGCTAAAAGTATAAATATTGCAGCAGTCTCTCTCATTCGTGACGTCATTTAGTGTGCCCAACAAAACAACCTGCTTGTTGTTCGTCTATCGTCTAGTCCTAGTCTACAAACCCATGTAGACGAGAAGAAACCTAATTTAAAGAAACGCGCATGCGGGGAGCCTCAAAATAAAGGGACTCTAGACTCTTGTTGCCCTTACTGTCAGCACGTCCTGATCCTGATATTTATCTTCTCGATAGCATAGAATGGCGTCACGAATTAGCGCATAAATTATTACTAATTAACAACATCAAAGAGATTTCTAATATTTCCCCATGATTCTATACAGTTATTTACACTACATGATATATACAAAATATTTGCAAGTTGCCCATTGCATTTAAAAGAGAACGGATTTATTAAGATAAATATATTTTTTTTAGATTTTAACTTTGGTTCCCTGTATTTTGAAAAAGAGACAATTAAATGAAAAATGTCACAAATAAAGTGCTATTATTTTCTTTCAGTGAATCTATAGTTGATGCAGTTTTATCCTGTGATATAATGATATCATTAGATCGCAGCATGGCAAAAAAGCATTAAAAACAAGTAAAAATCAATTTGATCTAGTCTCCTGCTCGGTGGTTGTTTACGACGAAGCATCATACGCCTGAATGATGTACGGGCAATCTCAGCCACTCACTCACAAGAAATGACAAATGACAACGTCAGGGGGATAAAATTCCCTCAAGAAAATTGAGGTAACCGTAAACATATTCGGGCACACGAGGAAGTAATTTAATGGTAGCTATTTGTATGGCCTTTTCAAAGGACATATTCAATTTTTTTATTTGATTTTGAAGGAAATTGGTTGATGTCTGAAAAATACATCAAAAGTGCGGACACTGACATAAAGATAATCAATTCGGAAGTAAATAAAATTTATGTTTATCTTTGACGATTTGTTTCGACGCAAAAATCAGTGCTTAATCGTTAAGCATTCATTTGTTCAAATTTTAGCCGGTATCTAGGTCGTTTGGTAGGTAATAGAATGAAAAGAGATCCAATCCAGTTAGGAATATGTGAAAAATGAAAAAGTGGGAAATGTAAATGTTTGCTAATTGCGGCATCCATTAAAATTTTAATGGACAGCCATTAAATGTATTTTAAAAAATCTAAACTAGTAATACATATATGGTCGTTTTACAGAGAACATAACAGAATTGATATACAGAGTGTTTCAGAAAGACCTCCCGTAAATACAGGGGGTGATAGTACGACAAAACATAAGAATTGTTTGTCATATGAACTATATTACTATCTCCTCTTGTTTTCGAGATACAGAGCGACAAAATAAAATTTTATAAATAGAATTTTTGCGAAAATTTCCAAACGGTGCGAAATATTTTTATGAAATTTGGTATTCCGGGGTTTTTAAGGATAATATGCTGGTCAAATTATTTTTTGGATATTTCATAGAGGGCTCTATTTATGCTACATTCCTACATTTTAAGTTGTAATTTTTTTAAGGTTAGGTTTTTTAGCAATCGGGCTCCAATTTCTAATGTACAATTTTATTTTCCAAAAATAATGTTCTCTTGATAGAACTTCCTAATGTGGACGATTTTCCAGAAAAAAGGCTTTTAATTAAATTCTTACAATATTACGGTAGGTACCTACAAAATAAGTGAGTTTTTAAAGTAGGCTTATGTCAAAAATTATTGATGGATGTCTCATAAACAACGCACACATTTTTATAATATTTTAAATTCTAATTAACCTTACATCTAAATTTTAGTCATTGTTAGTGACTGTTAGTAACGGCTAATTAAATACTGTAAAAAAAAACAATGTCGTTACAATGCATCATTCCAAAAAATATAATTTAAATGTTTTGTTGCTCTTAGGGACAATTTAGTATAACTAAACTTGATCTTCTGCTTTTTATAGAATATTAAATCTCCATTTTTACTGAAATGTCTCTCAAATGTCGTGTTTTTATATAATTTCGATCTTGATATGAAGTCAATGTTCATTCAGCTCAGGGTCGATTGTCAAACGAAGACGATTNCCTCTTGTTTTCGAGATACAGAGCAACAAAATAAAATTTTATAAATAGAATTTTTACGAAAATTTCCAAACGGTGCGAAATATTTTTATGAAATTTGGTATTCCGGGTTTTTTAAGGATAATATGCTGGTCAAATTATTTTTTGGATATTTCATAGAGGGCTCTATTTATGCTACATTCCTATTACATTTTAAGTTGTAATTTTTTTAAGGTTAGGTTTTTTAGCAATCGGGCTCCAATTTCTAATGTACAATTTTATTTTCCAAAAATAATGTACTCTTGTTAGAACTTCCTAACGTGGACGATTTTCTAGAAAAAAGGCTTTTAATTAAATTCTTACAATACTACGGTACCTATACAAAATAAGTGACTTTTCAAAGTAGGCTTATGTCAAAAATTATTGATGGATGTCTCATAAACAACGCACACATTTTTATAATATTTTAAATTCTAATTAACCTTATATCTAAATTTTAGTCATTGTTAGTGACTGTTGTTAGTAACGGCTAATTATATACTGTAAAAAAACAATGTCGTTACAATGCATCATTCCAAAAAATATAATTTAAATGTTTTGTTGCTCTTAGGGACAATTTAGTATAACTAAACTTGATCTTCTGCTTTTTATAGAATATTAAATCTCCATTTTTACTGAAATGTCTCTCAAATGTCGTGTTTTTATATAATTTCGATCTTGATATGAAGTCAATGTTCATTCAGCTCAGGGTCGATTGTCAAACGAAGACGATTTCTAAAAACAATAATCAAAGTGTATTCTAGCAATCTGAATCAAAATGCACATAAAATGAACATAAAAAAAAATTTTCATTGCCAAACGATATTTTTAAAGCAGCACCAGAAGAAAAGTTTGAATTACTACCATCTACGTAAAAAAGACTGGTGGAAAACACCTATAAGGTGCCAATCAGGATGCAGAAGTAAAAGTGTCTTATGTCAGTACAATATAAATATTTCGATGGCATGTTTCAAGAGTGAGTTCAAGAGTAATATAAATAATCAACTGTACAATGAAAATTAAAAACTTAAAGTTATAGGACATATATTACCAACTTTTCTCATATTGTAAAAGCTACTAGCATCAAATTTCTTAAATTTTGATCACGCACTGCATCCCTTTTAAACGTTACAGTATAAGAAAAAGTGGACTTATTGTCAATCAATTTCACTTAATAATGTATCAATTTCATTCCCTCAGATTGAGTGAAATTTTCCTCTATAGGTATGAGTATATACAACTAAAATTTTATGAGTTTAGTTCAAATACTATCAAAAATGTATAAAATTATCGAAATGCCCAATATCGGTTGAAAATGAACTCGATAATTTCAATCAATGGGTTTCACTCAGCTTTCACTCAGACCGGTTTATTTATTTACAGTGTAGGAAAATATTTTGCATATTTTGCCCTGGCGATTTTAAATAAAAACAAAAAGTATGCGACACAAAATAAACAATATTTTCGCTACTCAGCCAGCAACAATTACGTCACGTATAACGAAAATTATATTTATCCCCGTAGATCTGGCGCTATTCATCGCACTTTTATAAATCCGTCCCAACAAAACTTCGCACGTTGGGCGTGTATCTCTCCAAAATGATTCATTTATATGCTGTCAATACCTTTGTTTGCTTTGTGATGAATAGCCCTGAGACGTGTCTGATATATCAAAGGAAGCGGAACTCTATTGGTCGAGGTGGAATGAAGCGGAGAAAATTGTAGGTAATAATTATTTATCTTTTAGATGTGATAAAACTTGATAGCAGCCCTTTCGGTATTTGCCAGTAGTGCTATTTTCCACTTAATCATGATGTCGATAAAGATATTTTCCATTTGTAACTATAACTTTTCCAGATCTATATCAGAAATTGTCTGTTGTATTTCAGATGTAGCCTTTGCTTTTTCCCAAATATGAATTTATTATTTGTGAGTAGTATTGAATATATCATTTGATCGGTATTTTTCTTAGATATTGCATAGCAATCAAAAAATTTCTATTGCCAATCTTGGTATATGTAAAACAAACAAATGTTTCGAGGTTAGTAAATGGATTTCGATCCAAAATAGTATTTAAATTTGTACAAATATAAGAACATTATGACGGACAGTAGGTTTGTCGAAGGTCTGACTGACCTCGAGGCTCAAGGGTCTACGATTATATTCAAATTGGGCGAAATGTCAAATAAGGATTTACAAAAGATGTACAAAAATAAAACCTTATGATATATAAAGATTCTATTCTTATTAAGATATGGGAAATAGCCACGACTTTGAGGAAGGCGCCATAGTATTTATATTTTTGTATTTTTTTTTCTAAAAATATTTTTATCTAATCGATCGTGGCGGTTCTTAGTGGGACATACTATATTTTATTTTGAAATAATAGTACACACAGGGTGTTCCAAATATTTTTATCTTGTAATAATTTAGGAAAATATTAGCTAGTCTCGCATACATGAAAACCAAGTAATGGTAATTCAAATTATTATTAATATTACTGCATTACAAAGTCCATTGAACAGCCACAAATCTAAAAAACATTACCTTTATCGTCTGGATGGAAATGGACTTGCCAATATTCGCTTTTCAGATCTATGCTGTCGAAAATCATAGAGCCTTAGTAACGGATAATTTATTCTTCTTCATGACATCATTTAACCTAGTGTAATCCACGCAAAATCTTTGCTAAAACTACTGGAGAGGCTCGTGGTCTTTGGGATGGTCTGATGACCCCTTGTTGTTGCATGTCAACACTTTCAATACTTCTTCTGCTTCGCCAAAGAAATCCTTTGTGGAACTTGCTTAATTGTAGCGGTGTTGCATAAGATCAGTTGTTCTAATATCATTTTCCATTAATGAGAATACATCTTGACAACTCCTTAATAACTTTTCTATTTCGCAAAGTCCTTCAAGTTGCAAATGACTTGCATCGATTAACAAGATTCTGGAAGACGTCGGACAGTTATTCAAGATCTCGGCATTATATTGGTGGTGGTATATTGGTGGTTATATTACTAACCTTGACCTGCTCTGGGTAGACCTTCAGATTTAACATTCTGACTACCACGGAGTCGTTCCTCCTTTGTATTAGCATATTTCCAGTTAATATGATTCTTCTACGAAGACAGCTGTCCAGTTCTAGTTTAACAATCACGATCTCTTCATGAGCTGGGAGACTGTTACAAATAACCTCAAAGTCTAAAAAGAGATTCTGCTTCATGGAATTGAGCTCAAGCATAACTTCATTCATGATATCTGCTACCAGGATGTTTTGTTGGAAAGTTGTGCAAAGTTATGTCGGCTGGAGAAATACCTTTTACGGGTATCATATCTTCATTTTCCGTTTCCACTACTAAATGACGACAAAGGGCGACGATATTCGGCCTTACTACAGTATGACTGAAGCCAGTATGAAGGAATATTTCTCGTTCTCATCCACATATTTGCCAAACTAGTTCTATCATTTTGCAAGCAAGTTAGCTTGATCTTGACAACTGGTGGTTTTCGGCAGCACATCACTGGCAAGAAAGTCTTTTGAAGAATGTAGTAGTAGCTTGAGTAAAGTTAAGTCCCATTTCTTCTGATAGATAGGTGAAATAGTGGATAGGTGGTGTTTGTCTTTAAATACCGGCAAATTTGAGGTAAATACAGTTTTCTCTGGGTTGGTCTTCATTCCATAAGTAATTTTTATATCACATTATTTTTCAGAAGTTGCGATTATTACCTTACCTAACGCTTGTACTTATTTTCCAGGTTCGAATGAATCGTCCTATATAAAAGATTTTTGTGGCTTAATTAACATTTTTCTGAAGTGGAATTGCATAGTCTGAAATGAAATAATGACTTCAATAAAAAAACTAGTAATATGAAACTGAACTGAGCTTTGTCTTTATCCATTTAATTAATACTTACTAACAAATTAGATACTTCAATACTATCATAACTAATTTCACCCTAATAATCAGCCAACTACATTAATAGCACACCGGAGTATTATTGTTATGAAAATTTCAGTCTCGGCGAATTTGAAACATAATACCGGATAATATAACGATGGAATTCTCTCGTCGATCTGGGTCGAATTATCGAACCAAAAGCAACCCTTACTATGTTCGTATCTCCTCCGACAATTTATATTTATCTTTGGGACCCCCTTTGGATGTCAGTTGCTTCACAGAGGATTGTAATTTATCAGTGCCCATCGGCGTTAGTGAATATCGAAGACGCCGAAAGATAAGATCAAAGGCCTCATTAATATCTGGAAAGTCTAGCTGTTAAGATTCGTCCATTGGGAGAAAGCCGCAGTCGTGATGAAATATGAACTACGATCCATAGTTTGTATTAATTTTGAAACTGTAATATCAGTTATTTATTTGTTGACTACGCTTTTCAACTAAAAAACCGATTACACAAAGGGTGAGAAAAGATTGAAAAAAATTTTGTCTGGAAATTATTTCCAGTTACTTGTTGGCAATCTTCAAATTTGGTACATACATTTTTTGATAATTACTTGCCTCAAAATCTTTTATACTTTATGTGGGCTATAAGCACTTTAGCTGAATAGATTTTTTTGCTTCTGACAAAGTCTAACCACTTAATTTTTGTGAATAAAGATTCTAATCATCTTAATCTTAATCGTTTAGTCATATGCTGTTTTTATAATTTTAAGAAAGTTAATTTCTTTTCAAAAGTCATCAAAGTAATTGATATAGCGAATAGTATGAATTATATTTAAAAATGGTATAACATTGCATTTTGAGATATTGTAAATGCCATATATTGATTCAATGGGGGTCTTATTGAAGCTTAAGACTGTCATCATTTGTATTTATAATAGAGTTTAGTTTTAAATTATCTGTGAGCAATAAATATTACACTTTAAACTGGAAATAATGTAGTTTATGAAAATATTGAACAGAAGGGGACTTAAATTGGAGCCTTGAGGATCTCCCTGGAGCGTCTATATTTCGATAGAGTGAAAATCACTACATTGAACAAACAAATTGTTTTCTGTCTGTTTTTTTTTCTGTGTGTTAAACATGACTATTTTAATAAAGTAAATAACAGCGATTATTTGATGCACTACTGTTTTCGCATAGTAATTACTGCATTTGGTTTAGATTTTTTACAGAATGGAGATATTGAGACTGTCACAATCAAATTAAAATTTATCTGTATCATTATACTTGTATATGCATCACAATTTTTATAAGTCAGGGTAAAATATATTATTTCACTTGACATAAAACAATTTGTATAACATACATTAATTTTAAACAGTTACTCCCACAACATTAGCCAGTTTTTGTTTTACAATAATAAAGTTCATAAAACTTTCTGGTAATAATGAATTACTCACTAAAGCTTATGTGTTTGAATATTTTAAACATATAAAATGATGGGGAAATTATTCAATAGTGGATAAATACTATTTATTTTTCAACTTTAAAGTTGAGTTATAGTTTTGTTAATTATTATTTATATGACTAAAGTTCTTTATTTATTAAGCCGACAAGGAAAGACTAATATTTTTTAATTAATTTAATTTAAAAGTAAACTGAAAGTACAAACTATTTTTGTTATGATCTACTATCCTATTATAGCAAAATAAAATTATTTCTTAATAGAAAACAGAAAAATCATATTTTGGCCTCTGGAGATTTTAATTTTCCACTTGACATAGAGATAGATTCTTACTTTAAATAATTTGGAGACAGAAAGTCTGGGTTAAAGATTGTATAAGTTGTTTTCAGCTTTTACAGCTTCCTCTCTGCATTCCGAATAATATACAGCGGGCGATTTACATCGTTCTCTTTTTAGAGTAGACGTCTCACTAGTTATTTTTTTTATAAATCTTAAACTGGAACCAAATTTCTGTTATTGGAAGTATTATTTCCCTTTATTTCAATTCAACCAAAATTTACTTATGGTGAGCGAGATTACTTTTCTACACCATTGCCTCGCTTTTGATATTAATTTTAGACTGTCATAAAAATTAATACTATATTTTTTTGTATATCTTGTAAGTCTTGCAACCTTTTAAAATTGTGATAGCAATTCCAACTATAAAAACAATTCCACAATCGAAATGTTTAAAAATGAATATATAATAAAACTGATCACAAAAAAAACAAACTTTGCTAACGCAACAAAACTAATACCAAGAAAATGCATTTTTAATTTCTGAACCTAAAAATAATATGAAACTTATGATGAAGCAATGGCATGCTCAAATATATCTTTAGAATACACTAGACACAGAAATTAAGGGATATTTAAAAAATCTCAAAATGTTGGGTGATTTTCAGAGCTGTAACTTGGAGGGAAATGATCATAGAGAGAATAAAAAAAAAGAAATTGAAGCTTCAGGTATCTAGTTTTCAGATCTGTAATTTAACATTTTTTATCGTCAACAGTTTTTGAGTAGGTAATCATTAGAAAATCAATGGAAAAAAAATTGGTAAAATTTTTCTTTGTTTAAGAAGACCTAGGGACAGCAAAAAATTTTTTCTGATAATTTCATCAAAAAGCTCTTGGATAATTTAATTCTCTTCAATTTTAGCGATTCCGGAGCCTTATACGACTATTTGTTGCTGAGTACCTAATCGTCGATCAAAGCAAAAAAATAATTTTTGAATTTGGCAATCAATTACTCGGGAAATAATGGTCGTACAGAAAATTCAAGCAGAGTTTTGGAAACTGCAAAGTATTCTATACAAGTCGCAATTATGGGTTTTTGATAAAAAAAATGTTTTCAAAGTGAAAAATTGCATAATTAGGGATATTTGAATAACTTGGCATAACTTTGCAAATAATGAATAAACTAAGGATATCGACTGTAACTTTTCAACCTCAAAGTGTCCTAAAGAGACCTTGATAATTTCAAAACGCTGCGATTTTTATTTCCTAGTTCCCGGAATGTTTAAATTTGTCGTTTTACTTAAAATCAGTGTAATAAGTAATTGTTTACTTTTTATTCATTTTTTTAAGTTAAAAATGTTTTTTGGCAATAATTCATATTTTCTTCATCAAAAAATGTTCATGATTCTAAAAAAAAAACTGAAAAAAAAATTTTTTTTTTTAAATTATTTTTTCTATTTTTTTTTAACATATCCACAAGCTTCATAAACCTCAAAAAAATTTGGTTGATTTGCTGATCACAGTATAATATCGGGTATTGCCGCCTCTGTTCCTGATCACCGATTCTAAGGGGCCTCGCATATTAATGCACTTATTTACACTTAAAAAAATGAATAAAATGTGAAAAATTTCTTATTACATTGATTTTGAGCAAAACGACAAATTTAAACATTCCTGGGAAGAGGAAAAAAATCGCAGCGTTTTGAAATTATCAGGGTTTCTTTAGGACACTTTGAGGTTGAAAAGTTACAGTCCTTAGTTTATTCATTATTTGCAAAGTTATGCCAAGTTATTCAAATATCCCTAATTATGTAATTTTTTACCTTTTTTCTAACCAACATTTTCACTTTGAAAAAATTTTTTTTATTAAAAACCCATAATTACGACTGATAGAGAATTCTTTGCAGTTTTTAAAACAATGCTTGGATTTTCTGTACGACATTAATATTTTTAATAATAATGATTTTTTTGCTTTGATCGACAATAACTCAGCGACAAATAATGGTACAAGGCTTCGGAACCGCTCAAATCGAAGAGAATTGAATGATCTAAAAGAGCTTTATGATGAAATTATCAAAAAAATTTTTTGAAGTCAATAGGTCTTTTTAAAAAAACAAAAATTTACAATTTTTTTTCCGTTCATTTTCTTATGATTATTCAAAAACTGCTGACGCTAAAAAATTTTAAACAGATCTGCAAACTAGACACTTAAAGCTTCAATTTCATTTTTTTCGATTCTCTCTACGACCATTTCCCTCCAAACAGCTCTTTGAAAATCACCCAAAATTTCAGATTTTTTTAATATCCTTTAATTTCTGTGCCTAGTGTATCTAGTGAGGATGCCCCAGCACTATTCCTGGAGCAATTAAATTAAATCTAATTACATCAATTAACCCGCTTACTTAGTACTAAAAACGTGCCAAATTTTATCAAAAGTGGCCAAGCAGTTTTTGAGATATTTGAAATAAAGGTTCTTTTCATCTTTATCACCTTACATTTCGAAAACAGAGTTTTAAAACATACAAGTTCATATGAACTTTAATTTTTATTGTAGTTCTATCGCATATTAAAATTCCCCGATTTAAACATCCTGTAAACAATTTTTTTTTATAACAACTCACAAACTCTATATTTTAATACTTCTCTGTTTTTGAATGAGCACAGTACTTTCCCGTCACAATCTCTAAACATCAACTCCGGCGCTCGATCGCCGCGCCTAAATGTCGTTTAAACAGAGCTTCCGCTAAATTAAGTCCTCGCTTTTAATATAAAACGGCAAACATCGAAAAGGTCGAAGAGCAAAGGGGCTCACTTTAAGCAGAATTAAGCCCGTAACAAGCTTACCCAAATAGATTACAATGACGCTGTTCCACGTTGAAACCAGGACAGCTGCTAGCCAGGCGGCAGCGCCGCGTTCGCTGTTGGATGCCCGAGGAGCAGGACACGCTGCAGGACGACCACTCGCTCCACTTACCCCATCCTGAAATTAAAGGGGAGATGGGTTAGCTTATTCGCATAGCGTGACCTGCGGCTTGTTTAAATGTGAAATGTATCCCGAATTTGACCTTGTCACTGATATCCGACAAATACAAATCCTAGAAATACATTTGTAAATTATACAAGGTGTTAATACAATTCTTTCCTTCTTTCTTTATAATGATTCTACATGAAAAATCAAAAAAGATAAAAGTTCCTATAAACATGTGTCTGGAAATGCTTTATTTATTTATTTATTTATTTATTTATTTATTTATTTATGGAGAAGGGACAAACACAGGCTTTATAGCCCAAAACTATGTCCACAAATTACTTAAAGCTAATTGAATATAAAAGTACAGAAAATATTATTATAATAGAAAATGTTAATTTACAATAATAGTTCCCTTTAAAAATCTTTTAAAACTAATGAGCGAGGAATGAAAAATATCTAGAGTACTACAGTATAAGTTAAAATGTCTGCAAATTCCGTTTATAGGAGAGTTTTGACCAGAATTAGTTCGATAAAAAGTCTCATGAAACAGTGCATTTACTCTAAAATCATGTTATGGTACATGTAAACAGATCAAGGCTAATAAATCTGGGGAATCGATAAAATCATTAAGAAGCTTATTGCTTTATTTAAATAAACAATTTGGAAATTGGATGTATGCTTTTAAACTATATCGGTATTTCTAAATAAAAAATATAATTTCATTTCATTCAAAAAACGAGCTTTAGTTATTATTTTTTAAATTTGAAATAAACCTACAGAATATTTGAATAAATCTAAGATAACTCCAATACATTTAAAAATGCAATTATGAAAAAACCAAAAAAACTTTTTTGTCCTTAAGGATTATATTTTGCAACAAAGTTGTGAAGTTGGCTTATTTTAGACTAAAAAAAGAAGAAGAAGAAAAATACTTGTTTTACAAAGGGGCTCTTTTTTCTTGTAAATAAAATTGCGAATGAAATGAGCTTATACAGTTTTTAAAATAGCAGCGTCGAAATTGTATTCTTGATAAATGTTTTACAGTATCTCTGCCACTGGTTGATATAGCTGCATACCAATTAAACGATTTTTTTATCTTTAGATAGGTCACCAGCCCAAATTTCAATAATCTACATCAAATGCCTTTCGAGATATTTGTGATGTTTTTTCAAAAACTTGAACACCCCGTATATTACAACTGAAGTAACATTAAATATATTTAGCCCGATTTTTTAATGTTTTTTTCATTTTTGCTATGTTATAGTTTTACAGCCTCTATCTTCGTGGGGAGTTGGATTAAATTTTCCATATTTTTTACATAATAAGTAACACCTTTTTGTATTAATTTTGATCTAGGAACACTCTGTATAAGTACAGTCGAATTAAGGAATCCCGGTATAAGAAATAATATGACTTCTTGAGAAATTTTTCGTTAATATACAGTACGCGCCTAAAGGATGGAATAAATTCAGTAAAAACGAAACAATTTTTTTTGGGAAAAATTCTCGAACAGGTTGATTTTTAATTTAAAAAATACATAAAAAGGCGATTTTCAACCGTCATTTGGGTTTTCTAACATTCAATCGTCATTTACTCGAAAACTTTCCTATGTAAGATGGCAACATTTTAAAACTGTCGGATCGACAATTAAACGATCTTTCACGTCTAGAAAAAAATAGGGGGTTGCAGTTTAAAAAAAATTTCGATGACGTCATTACTCGAAAACAAATGACTGTTGAAAATCGCCTTTTATGTTAAAATATGTATTTTTTAAATTAAACATCGACCTGTTCGAGGATTTTTCCCAAAAAAAAATTTTGTTTCGTTTTTACTGAATTTATTCCATACTTTAAACGCGTACTGTAATAATCTAATATAATCACCACAATTTCTAAATGCTAACACTAAAAAACGTTATAAACCTATCTACAGAATGTTCTCTAAATCTTTTATCATAAATGCTCGAAGTATTCTTTATATTGTTATGATCTAGGTATCCTTATTGAAGCAAGCCTCTATAGCTACTGGTTTTCAATATACATAACATGCTAAATATTTTAAAATTTATACCATCTGTATAACAAAGTACATCTGTTTGACTAATGGAACTTAGACTAATTAAAAGTAAAAGTTTGTTGACTACGCTTATCAACTGGTGGTGGAGAAACTGAGAGACAATAAGAGTATTACAATTTTGTGGTCATTAGTATTTAGTTCCGTCAGTGCATTTAATTTCAAATAAAGAATATTTAAAAAAATATACAGGGTGTCCGGAAAGAAACCAAGATTTTTACAAAAATGTTAGTATCACATATTTGATTCAATAAATGTATGTTATTAATAAAATTCGATTTTCTCAAAAACGGTACAAGATATCTACTGATATATGATATACTTTTTTTAACAAAGTGAGAGAAGAATCGAACTATGAAAGAAAAATGTCAAATTTGACAACGCTGTCAATGATGTATACATTTAAATGGATGATTTCATCTGCTCCTGTATAATCCAGGCATACTGAACATCAGTTTAAAATTGAGTTACTTTAATTGCCCAAATTTCACTGTCATGGTAACGACATAGAAGTCGTATCGTATCATTGGAATTTGTTTTTCAAACTTCTTCATTCGAAGGCAAATAACTCTCCAAAACGAAGTCCGATAGACAAAAATTGTTTATGAAGTACTACAACTATTTTGACCTCCCCTCTCCCCTGTATATTTCATTTTTGACATGATATTTCCGGGCACCCTGTATGTTCTATGAAACGCCAACCATTTTAGATAAATATTTTCTTATTTCATACTAAAACAAAGAGTAATTAGGTACTGGTTGAGCAATAATAATTAATTAGTAATATTTAATTTACTGTATTTTAAGAACCATAATTTTATTCCATTATTTCATATAGACCTTTAGGTCAAAACTGATACATTCAACCATTTTAGAAATATGACAGGGACTGCTGATATACCCATCTAGGACGAAACAGAAGTTTTGGATAAGGGGTTGTATTTTGTATAGTTAATAAAAAATCGACTATCAAAGTATGCAAGGAAGGCATTTAAAAATATTTAAAATAATAAATATCTGTGCATATTTCAAAAATAAAAAAATCTAAGGAGTTCAATTTCAAACAACACAACTCTTGAATACAGCCGAGTTCCAGTCTCTAAAAAAATCTCTTCGTTGGAAACGTAAAACTTATTCCGTTATTTTTCTTTTGTAAGACGTCTGGTTATATTTCAAATTCATGATTTGAATAACCGTGCTCTCTAGAAAAACGCAGAACAAAAATGTACCAGATTTCTGGCAATAGAAAAGTTTCAACGCTGGCATTACCCTTAAACAGCAATATCTCTCCCCTCAGTAACATTTCAGATGTTTCAACAAAATGTTTGTCAACTCTGGAAACTTTCCCGATTTTTAAAACTAAAGTTCAAAGCTAATTTGGCTGTCACGATTGCGGACAATTTTATAGGGCTAGTTCTGTGGTGTTGACATTCACAGATATGTTTTCCTCAACTTACAAAATAGAACAGACTAATTAGAGATTATTAAGAGGAAAAAATTTCTAGATATTTTTTGCAATATGTTTATGTATATAATTTTTTAAATTGTTAATATATAAGTAGTGCTTGATACCCATATAAGTGCGTGTACAGTATAAGATAGTGTTAATTAAAATAAATGTTAAGTTATAAAATATTCATTCTGAATATCCGGAATTTCAAGACTATATTTCAAAAGTAGCTTCCTTGGATCAAGATTAAGTTACCTTAGTACAATTTTTCTTCTTTAAAGTGTTACCAGACTTTATAAGAAATTTGTTTTAATATTAACTCTGTTTATTATTTCTTAGGCACTTCTATAATGTACAGGGAGGATTTAAGCGTAACCGATGATCTTAAATGAAATTTTCGAGTCAATCCAAAATAATAAGATATCCTGTTCTACAATACTTTCATTTTAAGCCCTGAACCAAAATATTTGGCGTAGCGCTTTTTTTTCTGATGGCAAAATAAGAAATTTGATATTTTTCGTGTAGGTAACTATAAAAATTTTACTTCAAAAATCAAAAAGAGAGTTGTAAATTATTTTAACAAAGTGAAAACTATTAAGCCAGTACACACAGGGTGTTAAAAAAAGAGTGTAAAATATTTAAGGAGGTAATAGTATAAACCAAAATAAGCAGAAAAGTCTCAATAAACATGGGTCCGCAATGTAACGGTTGCGGAGATATGGAATGT
Organism: Anoplophora glabripennis; assembly: GCF_000390285.2. Taxonomy (NCBI): domain Eukaryota; kingdom Metazoa; phylum Arthropoda; class Insecta; order Coleoptera; family Cerambycidae; genus Anoplophora; species Anoplophora glabripennis. The sequence goes on along the minus strand of NW_019416327.1, from coordinate 2,304,830 downwards.
TTTATGTTTTTTAGCCCCTTTTTTTTATTTTGCAAAAACATTGTGTATTTTCTTATAATAGTTGGTTGATGTTTAGTGAAATAAACTGTACGTATTTGACAGTTGTTCTCAGTGCACAAGTTTTCATTCGCTATGGCTGGTTACTCTAACGCAGAATTAACAGACATGCATTANAGCAGTACATCCGGCTCGCGAACATCCAGGCACCGCCTCCATTTATCCATATAACGACAACAGAGCAATAATAATACAAAAAACTTCACTTCACTAGCACAGAAAATATAATAGCATTCACGATTCACAAACAACAGCCCGAAACACACACACAGCACACAAATAAAACACTAAAAACACTTTTGTTACGGAGCACAAGAAATATGATTTCACTCACAAATTCTCAAATAATAGCGCGAAACACACATATAGCCCGAAAGAAATATAATTGCACTTATAACAGTTATAACCTCACAAATATCGCGAGCGAGAAACACGCAGCACCAATACAACCGAAACGAAACTGACCACGCCAGGCCGGCACGCGCGCCGCCGCAAAAAACACAAGACACAAGTCATGTGAGGGATAATAAAGGGAGTAATAAATGTATTGTTGTCCTGCCGCCCAATGTGCGAAGGAGATGCCTTTGTTTTTCATTTTGTCCTTCATAAATATATAACTGTTAATCCATAATGCATAAAGAAATTATTCAATTTCCAAAACCCCCTATAAAATGTGTTGCACTGATTCCCTTGACAGGCAATGATTTATTACTTTGCATCGACTACGATCGTACTATAGACTGTTACAGTATTTCGAACAAAATCCACGAAATTCTATACGGCGGCAAGCTAGCCGGGAATTGAATTTGGATAAATCAGCCGTTTAAGGAATTTTAAAGACCAATGGGTATCATGACTACAAAATTCAGAATTTGGAGTAAGAACAGATTTAATTTTATAGCTCAAACTGTAGTAAATGTAGAAACTGTTGATCAGAACCTTTTTCGGTACGTTCTTTATATCGACGAAAGACGGTTTTCGAGTGATTCAAAATAATAAGATATTCTGTTTCTACAATACTTTTTTTCCGATTGCAAAATAAGAAATTTGATATTTTTCATATAAGTAACTATAAAAATTTTACTTCAAAAATCAAAAAGAGAGTTGTAAGTTATTTTAACAAAGTGAAAACTATTAAGCCAGTATATATATTAAATGTTTTATTCTTTTATATACACAAAATAAAAAGTAGATTTATTATAATGGTACAAACATAATTTATAGCAAAATTAATAATTCAATCGTATAGAATAATATTCAATTTTCAGTCAATCGGTTGAATAAATGATTCAGTATATTTTTACACTCAACTAATAGATGACACGGTTATACATGAGAGGCATTGTAATCGCATAAAGTAGGTAATAATTTCATAGAATATTCAGGGTATATGTTTGATACTTCGATCCCATATTTTTGAAAAATCTGAATGAGAGGATTCTATAGCTTGTTCGCTGTAATAAGCTAATCCCCTGTTTTTTTCCAAACAAAAATCTTTAGCATGGAAAAATATTGAATACACGTTATTCAGACATATGCAAAGAGTGAATAAAGTAGTGTCTACAATGGGCAAATAAATGCAAAGTTCAGCGCTAGTGTACTTATGGAAGCCCGATATTTGCAGGAAATGCTTGCTTAAAAATGTTGATAATTTGGCCAATTTCAAGTGTTTAAATTGTGCTAAGTTTGTTGATTGTTTCAGAAAGTTGAATAAAGTTAACAGCTGTTTTTCATTGTAACTTGATGAAAAGTTTGTAAGTCAGATTGATGAATTCAGGAAAAGTTGATATAGCTGTTACCCCCAAAGTCCATGCAATTTTTTTCCGTGTTAAAGATTTTTATTTGGAAAAAAACAGAGGATTAGCTTATTACAGCAATCAAGCTACAAAATCCGCACATTCAGATTTTTCAAAAATATGGGATCGATACAAAGTATCAAACATTCACCGTGAATATTCTATGAAATTATTACGTGCTTTATGCGATTACAACGCCCCTCATATACAGGGTGATTCACAATTTATATAAAAAAAATTGTTTGTATAGATGCAGCATGAGAAATGGAATCAATATCGTAAAAAAAAATTTGAAAAATCCTTATAGTTTCCGAGAAAAAAAAAATTGAAGTTATAGTACATTTGTGTTATGGTGAAACAAGACAACATTTGTGTTAGTTCGTAGAAACTGAGTACAATGGACCCAAATGTGTTTACACATTGGTGGATAAAATATTGAACAATTGTTGTAACATCGGGTATGTCAAATGATTTTATTATTTAAAAACATAAATTAATTTTATTAATTAATAAAGGCAAAAGCAGTTGAATTTGCCGATATAAAATAGGTGCGATAAAATTCTATTTACATATTTCTTTCCTTGCGAAAGTTTTTGTCCGTTTTTATCACACCGCCATGCCGGTCGCATTGTGCGAGGTCAGGTTTTACAGTGGACCAGTTTCCAGTGCCGTGCAGAAGTGTATTTTTAAATCATTTTCGAACTGCCCTTTTTGATTTTTTCTTTACAAAATTGTATTTGTAAGGGTCCCCTGTACATCCAGAATTTTTTTTTGGAGAAGTTCTGAATCACCCTGTATAACCGTGTCATCTATTACTTGCTTGTAAAAATACACTGAATCATTTATTCAACTGATTGATTGAAAATTTATTGTTAATCTGCATACGATTAAATTATTAATTTTGCTATAAATTATGTTTGTACCATTATTTTATTATAATGGTACAAACACTACTTTTTATTTTGGGTATATAAAAGAATAAAACATTTAATACATATACTGGCTTAATAGTTTTCACTTTGCTAAAATAACTTACAACTCTCTTTTTGATTTTTGAAGTAAAATTTTTATAGTTACCTACATGAAAAATATTAAATTTCTTATATTGCCATCGGAAAAAAAGCGCCACGCCAAATATTTTGGTTCAGGTCTTAAAATGATGTTCAAGTATTGTAGAAACAGGATATCTTACTATTTTGGAGTGACTCGAAAATTCCATTTAAATTCGCTCAGGACCACCGTGATAGAAGATCGCTAAAAATACCTGAAGCAGTTATTTTCTTTTCTCTTTTAAGGTGTAAAGTTATTAAGTGCAAACATTCGTAAAATAATTGTTTTACATACTGTGCAAAGGTATCACGCTTACAATGGAACCTTCCAAAATTTTCCTTACATTAAACTGGGTATTTAATTACAAGCAAAAAAAAATCCATTTACCCTCATCAGGTAGCTGGTCCATAATTGTGGCATGTGGTACATAAAAAGTTGTTAGAAAGCGTTCCCTTTGCCGGAAGTTAATGAAATAATTTACGGCCGGCTTAAGGAAGATTGTCGTTTAGTTCGCCTAATGAGCTGTACTAATCCTATTATAAGGAATTTTGTGCGTTGTTTCAGTCGGTTTCAGCTATTAAGGATTCTGCTGTGTAAGCCAGAAAGGGCGTTTATATTAGGAATTAAGTAAAGAGTGAGTTACAGTCGAAAAACGTAGCATGTTTGCTAACTATGGAATTATTTCCGATGTATCTAGATGATAATGAAGTACAAAGTAGCCTTTTCTTTCTGCAAATGGATTCGATTTTCTAAATAAAAATAGAAACATAACATTAAACATTAGTGAACGTATAAGTCATTAAATGGACGTTTAAATTTTCGTCGGTGTTCATTCTTTTTAAATTCATTTTTAGAATCACTTTTTTGCTCAACTTTAACAGCAATGAGATAGTGGTGCGACTTTGTGCTGTCATTAGCGCATCCGCCAAATTATAGAAATAATTATATTCGAAGTTGCTTTAATTCTTCATTCTGAAAAAATTTGCTTATAACATGTTTTATCACGATTATTTGTTTATTATTATTATGGGTACCAGGCAAATGTCCGCTTTGATGATTTTTTATATTTTTCTGACGAGTAAAATTACATTTTAACCTAGTTACTAATAGTTTTCATGAAAAATCCTGTGATTTTTGAGTTAAAGTTTTCTTTTTAAGAATTATAAGAATTAAAAAAGTCAGAATCTTTTTCACTGAGCATTTTTTGAAAACTTGTACTGAATGAAAATAAAAAATCTACGATTATTTCTAGTGGAATAAAAGGATAATAAACAAACATGTAAAAGTTTCTTAGGAAAAAATTGACAAAATTTGTATCGCGCGTGCTTTCTGTAAAAACTATTCGCAACACTGAACTCTTTCACATAAAGTAGTATGAGATATCTGACGCTGTATATTTAGTTCTAGTTACCAAATCACTTTCAATGATACTTAAAACAACTTTTTCGACCTACAGCACTTCTGGTAGTCTAAGTTTTCCAGCATGTCAACAGCGATTTTTCTGTAGGTATCCTACTTTTTAAGCACACCAAAAAATACAAACAATCTTACGAGATGCGGGATGAAATCTGAAAGGAAAACACTAGATCGTGATGCTGTGGCAGCATTTTGATGACATTCCCCGTATTTCAATATCATCAATTAACTAAACTCTGCTGTAAATATAAACCATTTTAAACATCGAAATTATGTAGTGTATTATTATGTATGTAAATCACTGGAATAAAACAATAATAAAGGAGAAATCATGACTAATATGCTGTGATAAAGTAACTATTTCTTTTTGTTGGATTGTCTGCTATTGGTATAGAAATTACATATAAATATAAAATTTTTCACATGAATGTATTTTATATGTTTCATGTTTGCTTGTTTTCGAAATACAGGGTGTCCCTGAAAAGAGTGGACAACGCTTGACCACAGGTTCCTTGGATGAAAATAAGACTATTTAGACTAACTTACCTACATACAGAAGTGCACACCTACTGAGATATAGTCTTCTAAATATAGAATAGATAACCTAGTTTTTGTCAAATAATTTGAAAAGTAGTTTTCTTAAAAACTGAAAATTTGGTACACTTATTTTTTTACATAAGCGTAACGTAAATAAAAAAATTGGTGATAATACATATACAGGATGTTCTCTTTCTAGTGCCTGTGCGCCACTGGCTATCCCGTAATTTGTTTGTGTGTACGCCAGTGAGGCCAGAATTTATATTTTTAAGAATAAGCACTATTTTAGAAGATTTTTTTGCTCTTACAAAATTTTGATATTGTTTATGGATTTCGAGTAAAATTGGCATTTTTTATACATTAAATATAGGCAAAAATAATAAAAATAATTTATAACTGCAGCCTCAAAGCAGGGAATAATAATGAAAAAACATCACATTAAAAAAAATAACTACACATTTTTAGTCTTAGTATTATCAATCAATAAAATAAAAATCAACACTAAATAAACAATATCAACTAATAATGTAAGAAAGTCAACATTAACATTTTAAATGCCTAAATTGATATTTGTAATCAATCACATTAAAATAATATTACAGTAAGTGCTCAAAGTGACTTCTTTGTTCTTAAACGCAAGTGTTAGTTCTTCGAAAATTAAAATGAATTTTATCCAATAATTGTGCATTACCTCTCATAACATTAATTTCATGTTGTATTCTTTCCATTATTCGTTTTCTGTATTTACTGAAAAGTTTTAAGCTGTGGTCCTCAATGCTCCCCAAAGGAAATAATTACATGAGTTTAGATCCGGGGATCGAGATGGCCATTTTAAAGGGGCATTATTTCCTTTACCTATCCACCTGTCAGAATAGTAACCTGTAATAACTGGTATTTTAATACTCTATTAACGGAACTTTTTGAAAGCCAATATCTGCCGCTAAACGCCTTGTATTTACTTGAGGAATTGCTTTGACCCTTTCCAAAATGTGTTCCTCCAGCTGAATAGTTCTGGCCGTACGTTATCCACGATTTATCCACGATGTTACAGGTAAAAAACGTCTTTTTTCCCGTCTCTCCGCATTAGCAAATGTTTTGTGAATTGGAATTCTTCGATTAGGAAATCTTTCAGCATATGTTCAAACAGTAGCACAACAATTTCCTTCACAATAACCCAAAACTAATAACATATCAGTTTGTTCAGCAAAAGTATAAATTGCAATAAAAAACAAAGAAAAAATGAAATTACACCTACCTTGACACTGAACCTTTTAATTATTGTTATGAATTTGTTTCTTTGTTATATGGCACCTCGTACTAGACTCTTCTACTTATCTTAAACGGATTTTATATTATTTAATGTGTAAAAAGGCCAATTTTACTCGAAATCCGTAAGCGATATCAAAATTTTGTAAGAGGCAAAAAATCTTCTAAAATAATGTTTATTTTTAAAAATATAAATTCTGTCATCATTGACGTACACACAAAATAGTTACGGTATAGCCAGTGGTGCACAGGCACTAGAAAGAGAACATCCTGTATATGTATTCTCACCAAATTTGAGGTTTCTAGGAAAAACAGTTTTCAAATTATTTGAAAAAAACTAGGTTATCTGTTCTATATTAAAAGGCTATATTTCAGTAGGCGTGCATTTTTGTATATAAGTTAAGCTAATTAGTCATATTTTCATCCAAGGAACTTGGGTCAAGCGTTGTCCAGCCTTTTCAGGGACACCTTGTATATTCGAAAAATAGGTGGAAATTCCCGATTAAAAAAAATCTTGGCTGATATCAATAAAATTTATGTGATTGTTAAACATCATTTGAAACAGTTTCGTGTCTAAAGGTATGTGTTGTAGTATTCGTATATGAGTATACTAGACATTTTCTTATTTTTTGTGCCCTTATGAACATGAAGTTATAAATCTTAGTGTAGCTTTAGCGTCCCTTAGGCAACACTGAAAATATAAATTATAAAAGCAATTTAACTCAGATACAATAAAATTGCCGGGCTATAAAAAATTTCCATCAGGGAAATCGTGTCCGCTTTAACATTCAGTCTGTTCGCGTAAGATCACGTTCTTTTATGTATTTTTTTGTTTTTCTCTATTGAGCGGTCGGATATTCGACGTTGCAGTGGGAACGGAATGATCTGTATTCGAAAAATAAGAATTGCGATATTGGGAAATCCTATTTCAGCGATGAAAGGAGGAAATAATGAGATATGTGCGGCACAATGTTCGCGTATAAAAGAACGAAAATATCAGGTCTTATATCGGAGTCGGGTAAGGGACATTGTTTAGGTAAATTGTTTTGTAAAATGCTTCGTAATAAAGGCAGCCTCGATTTTAAAGTTGATTAAATAATAAGGCTTTTATAAGCATGCCCATAATATACAATATTTTAATAAAGAAGGCCTCCACCTTATTTTAAGGGAACATCCAAATGCTTTTGTTATCATTAAAGGTTATTAAAAAATTCTTAGTACAAGAAATTCTTGTAATATTTAGATGTAACGAGCGTTCAAATAAAAACGTGGTCGAAGTTGGCTCTGACACATTGGACGTAGGGAGTAGCTTATAGCGACCAACTTAACCTCATTTCTCAACGAGCTGTATAGCAGCTGTCAGTTTCAATAACGTTAATGACTATATAACTTTATTTTAAAGAATAATCGTGATAACAATAACAAACAATTAAAGGAGCTGCGGAAAGTGTCCCCCTCCTTGTTATAACAATAAATTAAAGCAGCTGCTGAAAGTGTCCCCCTCCTTGTTCCAAGCACTTTTCACACCTGTTCCTCAAAGAATTAAAGACATTTTCTAAGATGCTCGGGGTATTGTTAATTTCACGAATCTTGTCTATAAGTCGAGCCTGCAGATGGTTTAAATCAGGAATAGGCAGTTCAAAAATAGTGTTTTTAAGGTAAGGCCACAAAAAGAAATCACACGGCGTAATATCACATGACCTCGGTGGAAATTCATGTTCAGCATTGAGACTTATTAGTCGATTTTGGAAAACTTCCCTCAACATATTCATCGTCTCGCCTGCCGTATGTGCCCTTGCGCCATCTTGTTGAAAGTAAAAGTTTGTAATTTCGTTTTCTTCCAGCTGGTTAACAAAAGGAGCGATAATTTCTTCTCTATACCTTTGCGCAGTAAGAGTACCATTAAAAAAAATAGGTCCATAAATCCTCCTTCGATTGAGAGCACACCAAACTCCAATTTTTTGAGCGTGTAGAGGGCCCTCGACAAAAAAGTTATCTGGTTTTTCAGAAGACCACATTCTCATATTCTGTGAGTTTACGTAACCACTTAAATGAAACCAGGCTTCATCAGAAAAAAAGGTGATATTATGAAGTTCACCGTAGTTGTTTAAAAACCATTCACAAAATACAGCCCGTCGCGGAAAATCAACTTCATGAAGTTCTTGCTGACAAGTTAAACGATAGGAGAACAAACGCAAATCTTTTTTTAACACTGTGTGGCAGGTACCGACTGATACTCCCACCATTTGTGATAAAACACGTACAGAAGTTCTTGGCGCATTTTCCATTATTTGTTGGACATTTTCTTTTAATTCTTCAGTCCGCTTTTTAGGTCGGCCGCTTCCTTCTTTTCTTGTTACACTGCCCGTTTCACGAAAAACATTAACACAACGCTGAACTGCACTTTGAAAAATTTTGTACTCAACAACGCCGGGAAATTGATTTTGAAATTCTATGAAACATTCCTCAATAGAATACTTCCATATTCCATCAATCTTGCGTCCATTTCTAAAGTAGGACTCTATGATAAACACTTTTTGTTCTTGAGAAAACACCATTTTAAACGCTTTTTAAAACGAAAATATTCAAATTGATAGCGGCGATATAGCGCTTTGACAGATGACGTTTAAGTTCATTTGCTATACGCTACGCCCTACGTCCAAATTTTCAGAACCAACTTGACCACGTTTTTATTTGAACGCTCTTTATTTTAAATTCAGAGTTGGCATTTTAAATTCAGTACGGAGAAATTGCAAACAGGATTCTGTTTTGTTAAAATGTTATTAAGAATTTTACAATTAATTGTAAAATCTGAAACTACACAATTTCCTAAATCAACTCAAAACTGATAAGAATTTATACGAATTTTTAACTACGTGGCAGTTATTCTGTATTTTGTTAATAATGTAAGACATAAAAAGAGAATTTACAATTTTTCCTACAGTGATTCCTGAATGAGGGCTCTGTAATCGAATGGTAAGTAACGTGAGAAAGTGGAAATGGGTGCTACTTTTAAATATACTAAAACACATATCATCCAAATGAGGCCACAAAAAGTCAATAGCATCTCTCGATATCGTTCTCCACTGACAGTCACTGCATTTCTAGCCTCTTTTCAAAATTAGAACGGACCAATCATCCCACCAGAGTAAAATCCACACCACATTGTCACTTTTAGGGTTACAGTGGTCGTTCTTGAATGACCCGATTGTCTCTGCTCCAAATTTTACAGTTTTACTCGTTCACATACCCACTACGATGGAAATGCGCCTCATCGCTAAAGATGATTTTCTTAGGAAAATCACCATCTACTTGTTTCAATTCCTGGGTCAGTTGATTTGAATAGATGCAGATCTTTTGTTAAAATCCGCTGCATTGTGCTTTTTGAAATGTTTAATTGCAGTGATCTGCGGCGCACAGAAGTTACGGAAATTTCAACCGCACTATTACTCACCGTAGGCTGAACAGCCAGTACGAGACCGCCCTGTTTTTTTATTGTCTGCATCCGAACCTGTTTTTCATATTTGGCAAATAAATATCAGTTGTTTCATTCGGGGCGTCCCTTCCATATAATTTGCGCACAATCTCAGCTACACACTCTCCGTACATTTAATGAATTTTTTTAATGATTTCTTAATTTTTAAACACAAATAGTTTTGATGGAAACAGTTCACTATGTAGATTAGTTGAAAGGCTTAAGACAACATATTAGGAGACGATTCTCCAAGTAGGTTTAGCGTCGCCATAAAGTCGTCGAGAGACTAGTGCCTTTTGTCACCGGGAGTAATAAATTTGCAAAGCCGTCTTCCGAAGAAGGCCTCACGAAATTTAGCAATGTTTTTGAACAAGTTGACTTAGACTGTCGAGGCCATGTGTTGGGCATCTGGTATCAATGGTTTAGCCCATGGTAAAGGGAAAAATCGATATTTCTAATAACGCGCGAAATACAATCGAAAAGAAGTAGGAATTCCAAGATATTGAAATAAGTTGTTAGGATATTGTGAGGAAAATAATAATAGATCAAATAGCTAGTTTTTAGGCGGTTTTTCCAAGCTATAAGAATAGATTAAACGAGACTGACTAATCCGTCCTGTGTTGGTATACGGAATCATGAGAGGAGGTGTAGGGTTACTCGTAAGTTCAGTTTAGTCACAAAATTATTTGTCCAATTGTAAAGTCAACTAGATAACTATCAGTTACGCCAAAGCGTCCCGATATTCAGTACGATAAGAACCGAAACTTCGGAACCCAAGAAATGGACGTGTCGAAGCGCGGTGTCGAATTCAGGAGAGTTCTCCGAAAAAGGCAGTTTCTCCTTGGGTCCCACACTGAGCAGTCCACTTAATTTTAGAGTCCCAGGTTAATGTAATCATGAATAAAGTCTTTCTAAACTTTTTCCAAATTCGCGTTGGGTTCCCTGAATCTTGGATTACGTTATCGCGAGTAAATTACTTAATAATGTTTGTTCGAAGCTATGTGTCCTCGTTATTTTGTTTGTTCGTTTTGTTTTTATTGTTGTTAAAACCCTTCCTGGAAAGTTTTGGAGTTTCTTTTTGTTCTTCCGACTTCAGTGTCACCCTGTACAGCCAACCACTGGATTACATTCTACGTAAGCATTGGACGGTAAGTGCCTCAAATTCATTCCCTGAACATACAATGTTTCTAAGTTCCCACGTATCAATTAAAGTGTAGGTGATAATTAATGATTAACTCCCTTTCGAGAAGTAAATGGTAAACTCTTTTGCAATCTAATATCGTTATGATACTGGTCATAGATAAATAAAGAAATAACCCCTCAGGTTACTTTTTTATTTAAATTTTAGGTAAAAACTATTCAGACACTACAGTAATTTGACAACTAACTTGACAAATGTCAAGTTATTTCAATTGTTTTTGGAATGTTTCTGGTGATGACCAATTTGACAACAGGTCTGATACGAAAAAAACTGTCCAAAAACTAGAAAATGGCAAATATCTCTAAAAGAAGTAACGGCAACCCTAACAATGCTTATATGGCTCGAAAAGGAAATTTAATCTGCATACGACAGAGTAAAAAAATACAGGGTGTTTCACTTAAATTTACAAAGTTATAGCTGTTTGAAGTTACCAAAATGTAACTGCCAAAATAAAACAACTAGTATTAAATGTTTTAATTTGTTCGTATACCATAATTTGGTATTACCTATGCCCTTTGCAAATACCAAAAATCCACTTGATATCACGCTCCTGAAAAGAGTTACTAGCATCTCCGCAGATCTTTGCATCTGTCAAATTTTTTCTTTAAATATTAATATCTCAAATTCTATATCTCCTAGGTATAGGGAATATTTAGTAAAGTGACCCTCAAATTTCACGTAGAATCCGAAAATGTAATAATATATAGGGTATCCCATTTGAAATAACGTTGTTGTTTAGTTGTGTTCTCCTCAGGGACATTGCCATGTTGCCAAATTTTCAAATTTTTCAGAGCAGTATTTTTCTATATATCGATCGACGCAGTTCCCGGTGGGATACCCTGTATATTTTACCCTATTTGATATTCCATGATTTACAGGTTATGATATTCAGGTCCAGAAACCTCAATTTAATGTCGAATAAAAGTCAACATTAAGATTTATTTATGTACGGAGGGCAATCACAGTGTTGTTAGTAAAGTAAACTGCAATCTCACCGTTGGCAATCAATCTAAACATTTGTATTTCTTCCTTACCGATATGAAAATACAAATAAAACGAGAGTTGAAAACCGCTGGAAAATGGTCAACAAAAAGGAAAAGAAATATTAAAGTAGACATTTTTTGTACAAAGGAACATTTCCACTGTCTATATTTCGTAATTTAATTATAGTATTAATCGATGAAATAAGCAGTGCTATCGATTGTCATTCTCATCAAAGGCATATTATGTTCGAAAGCAATTCGAGATCCGTATAATTCATAGACCCATTGTTGCAAATCACGAATGCAACTATGTGGAAACATATTCGCATCGTTCACGGAATTCACTGAATAAATTTCGTGTTGTCCGGATGAAAAACAATGAACACGGAGCAGCGTCGGTGTTTGATTTCATTTTGTCCGGGATATTTTCTATTACATAAAAATTAAATCAGATAGAACCCTTCAGCCATAAACAATGAATCATCGGAAAACCTAAATAATCATGCGAAATGCAGTTTCCATGTTTCCATACCAAATATTGATTTCAGAAGGAATTTATTGGGTTGGTCCTATATTAAAATTTTTTATTTCAGGAATTTTAAAACATTGAAAGTGACGTTATGAATATTTTGGAACATGCTTCTATTAAGTTGGTGGTCTTATTTGTCAAAAGTTATTTTCTCTTTATAATAATATTAGATACAGTTGATCACGTCGTACAGGCTTAAGATTCGGTGTTTTTATTTGTTGATTTCATTTGTATCAAATGGGCCGGAGAATCAATTGTAGTATTTAGTTTTTTAGGTATTATTTGCATTCTACTGGTTTCAAACTTAGTTTTAATAAATTTTGACCGTTACACATTTAATATTCGCAAATCGGAAAATACTTAGTATAGTGTGTGTATTCTTTCGAAAATATAAACGTACGATTGCAATCAACATTTCCTCTTTTTCGTCTAAAATATCAAAGACAAAGCTTTGCAATTTTTTAACTTTACTAGCATAACCGGGATTGAGCAAATTGGTTGTATAACGGCAGCATCTATTTTTAATCAAGTACATTTAAATCATTAGTAAATATATCAAAGTAATGTGATTAGAGTGATGTTTTAATACGTGTTGTGCGTGTCCTGAGCTTTATAGATAGTAACTATGAAAAAGTTGAATCTTTCCTTATTGCTATCTTTTATTTACCTAAACACAAATTTGTATAAAACTATAATAAATTGTACTGATTTTGCTTTTACCATTATGAAAATGTACTTTTGTCATGTCTGTTGGGTTAACCAGTAGCTATGAATGATTTTCAATGGGCGATGAAACTGACAATAGGAAATACTGTAACAAATTAATTAGTGACATTTTAAACTTGCAATAAGCTATTTTACACTCTAATCCAATTTTTTAAAATAAAGTTTTTCAAATTATCACCATGAGAAGCAACAAATGACTAACAATATTCATTTCATATTTCCTTTTTGATGGCAAACTTCAGTTCTTAAAGTTTTTGAGGCCTATTCTTGTATGCGGTAAACTTAAGAAATCTCAACAAGGAGAAGACTTTAGCATCCAAGTCCGAAAGCCTAACAGCAGGTGAATGTTACAACCGTGATACCAGTCTTCCAGGCAAAATACTCGTATGTTCTTAAGTATTAATAGAATAACAGGAACATACGCTGTAACACCATCTTATTAAACCAGTATGTTATACACTCCGTGTCTTGGTTACAAACTTACCAGCATATCCACATACCGATCAATGTTAACTGTTACAGTGTGATTATTGGCCTCAAAAAATAAAGAACGATAATTGCTAATGTTATTGCACACCAAGTGGTAACTTTTTACCTACGTAGATTTTGTTCCTGTAAACTAAGTGGATTTTCCAAAGCCTGATACCAAATGTTTTGTTAACCATCTAGTTGAATCTCCTCAACTATAGCAAGCTTATTCAGTACGTTTTTTGTCGGTGATAAAGATTTCTAATAGCTGTTTTACATTGATTATTTATTGATGAATAAATTGACGAAGTTCTTCATGAATTAATTCACGAATTTATTGGCAAACAGTGTAGTTTTACACTGCTACAGACTTTGTCAAGTTTTTTGACGTATGAATCAGTTCTACCAATGAATCAAAGAAGCAAATAAATTTCAAAAATGTCACCTTTCCACTCATAATTGTAGTGATACAACAGCGGTACCGTTGTGACACATATTGTATAAATATTAGTTTTTGTAAGTAACGAATCAGTAAAAACAATACAAAATTAGTAGGACGCCACATAATTATTTACATATTCCAATAACATAACCTCATTGCTGATCTGAGGATAGAAATCTGTTAGGTTCGTACTTCTGAACTTCACGAAGAAATTGACGAAATATAGAACATGCTCTAATTTGTCAAGAACTTGATGAATAAATTCATGAAGTTATTTGACAGCAGATTTGGTGCGTTACACTTGTCCAATTTCTTGATGAAGCGACTTCATGGATTAATTGATCAATAAATTGTCAATGTAAAACAGCTATAAAAAATGTTCAGAAAAATGGAGAAGTGCTATTATTAACCCGATCTAATTTTTTTGAACAACCTGGATTTTATAGACAACTGAATGATTCTTATTAGAATAAAAATTCAAGTCTACCGATTTGGTTAACAAATTACTTTACATCATCAGGTCGAACATATTTCCTACCAATTCCATGAGTATTTTTTATTGTTCTCGAATCCGGTACCACTGTGCCATTGTACCATCCTTTTTTCTTTTATTTGTCCTGGATTTTGTGTGGATGGTAGTGAAGACCACATTTTAAAATTCCTGGAAGAATGTATTCCATATATTTAACCTCGAGAATGCTTTTTGGCTGAACAGGTTGGACTCAATTCAATGTTTTCAACGAATCGTAACGTAATGGTAATAATTGTAAGCAACATTTCTATGAAACGAAAATTATACGTCCATCTCAAAATTGTATTTCCATTGTCACCACCTTTTTCTCTTTAATATGTTGGTTAACGGCTCAGAAGGATTGATCTCCTAATGGCTACAAGGAGTCCAATGGGGCCTAAGAGCTGTAGCTTCTAAGTTGCCTTCCCCACAATTCCAAATTCCGTACTACAGGACATTTTTTTACGTTCATTGAAAACCATCCATATCTGTTAACTAACCCAGTATAATCTGCACCAAATAGTATACTCAATCATCATAACTTCTATAGATGTTCGAAACATCAAATAACTTTTTGTCCAAATTTTACAAAAATATAGCTCTCTTTAGATAATTGTACTTTCTTTAACGGTACTTTAGTGATTGATCAAAAGTTGCGTTTTTCATTCAATCTTTGAAGGATTGACCCTTTCTGAGGATTGTGTTTGTATTAACAAGAGGAATCGACACTGAAAGTATGACAATATCGCTCTTATACCCTTAGTAGTATCAGAAAGAGAGAGAAAACTTCTTGGTACAAGCAAAAATGTGAACAATTTTGGCAACATTAGTTTAACAGCATTTTGAACTTCACTACTTCAGTCGTTTTTAAGACTAACTCCACCACAATCTACAAACACTTTACGCAACAAGTCTAAAAACTTAATTAATGCCCTCGCATACCACTACCAACTCAACATTAATTAATCCGTGTAAAAATCGGCGCAAAATTTCGCCTTCGTTACAAGAGTATGATTCAGTTAACACGTTTGAACATGCTCCGACGCTGTAACATCGAAATTAACTTTAAATGTGCTCAACGGTGCGTGCCTATTTATTTTGTTTCTCTAACGCGAATTAGATTTTATAAATGGAGTTCTAACAGCTACCTAAAACCACATATTCCGCTCGTATGCATGCACCTCTGCTTCTATCGCCATGTATTTGCACTTAAGCTGACTATACAGAGCCTTTATAAATGAATACAAGCCACGTGGCCAGTAATTTTATTAGGAACAGTATTTTATTTCCGTCATGTTGGCAATTAAATTTCGGTAAAATTAAAAATTATTATAACAATAAGATCAAGATCACATTAAAACGTAACGTTCTGTTTCATCGTCTGTGATTGGTATAATTTTTCATGATATACTATTCAACGAATCAGCGATCGCATCGAGCGAGGACGTAACGATTTGTCATTGTTCATTGTAAACGAATCATTAATATTGGTGACGCTAAGATTTACGGAAATTTCGTTACCAATTGTGCAATATTCGGTTGTCTAAGTTCGAAGGTCACGTGTCTTGTAAACATTTGTAAAGGCTCTGTACTGTGGATTATTTGACTGAAATTTTATTGTCTAGGACAGAATCATAAATGAGTCTTATATTTACAAATTATACTCGTAATTAATAAAATTTCGATAATTACTTATATTACATCGTTAGGGAAGCTTGGACAATTTAAAAGAATATTTGCTCATTTATACTGTAACCTGAGGGGTTATTTATTTAATTATCTATATACCGTTATGACCAGTATCATAACGAATCTGGATTTCAAAAGAGTTTACTATTCAATTCTTGAAAGGGAGTTTATAATTATCATTACACTTAATTAATACGTGGGAACTTAGAAATATTGTAGGTACGTACAGAGAATGAATTTCAGACATTTACCGTACGTCGCTCATGTAGAATGTAATCCAGTGGTTGGTTGTATGGGGTGGCACTTAAGTTGGAAGAACAAGAAAACACCAAAACTTCCAGGAAGGGATTTAATAACAATAAAAACAAAACAAACGAACAAAATAACGACACAACGGGCTCGAACAACATTAATTATGACACGCGACAGCTTACCGAGATTGAGGGAATGTGCAATCCATAGTAAAATTTGGAATGACTTTATCCATTATTAAATTAACCCGAGACTCTAAAACTAAATAGACTGCTCAATGTGGAACCTAAGGAAAAACTGCCTGTTTTTTCGGAGATCTTTCCTACATTCGACACCTCGCTTCGACACGCCCATTTCTTGGGTCCAGACGTTTATCTTCTTATCTTACTGGCGGGAACCAACCCTGAATATCGGAACGCTTTGGCATAACTATACCATGTTAATAGTTCACTAATTGACTGATTTTATATTTATCTAAATAATTTTGGGACTAAACTTACAAATAACCCTAGCCTTCCACTAGTGACTCCGTGTAGCAATACGGGACGGATTAGTCCATCTCATTTAATATATTATTATAGCTTGGAAAATCCGCCTAAAAACCAGCTATTTGATCTATTACTTTCTTTTCCAATTATTGTCAACTTAACAATTTGATTTAATTCTAATTTGGAACCTCTACGCCTTTCTCGCATTTTCGCACGTTATTAAACATTAAATTAAAAGTATGGGTTTCTTTGTTCTGTCCCAGCATAGGCTGGCGCCTCCCGGACGCAAAAGATGACTGTCACATGGTGATACGTTTTCAAGAAGTTACTTAACCCGAAGTGTTTTGGGGTTGTTCTAATTATTGTTTTGTAAATTTATTAGTTTCCGCGACAAAAGCTCTTCAGACCACCCTCTAAATGCAATATAACACCTATACTACTTGACCCTCGCACAGAACTTTTGACATAACAATTAATTTTAAGAAAAATTGTCAAGTTTACAAAAATATTAAAATCACATTTCGATAGATACTTAAAATTTTCAATCGCTTTTCAAAAAGTCACATCAATTTGTTATACAGCAATAACAATATATTTAGTCCTCTTGAAGTGAATACAATCAGTTAAACTAGAAATTTAACATTTAACCTGTTTTCTTTAAGTNAAAGAGTTTACTATTCAATTCTTGAAAGGGAGTTTATAATTATCATTACACTTAATTAATACGTGGGAACTTAGAAATATTGTAGGTACGTACAGAGAATGAATTTCAGACATTTACCGTACGTCGCTCATGTAGAATGTAATCCAGTGGTTGGTTGTATAGGGTGACACTTAAGTTAGAAGAACAAGAAAGAAACACCAAAACTTCCAGGAAGGGATTTAATAACAATAAAAACAAAACAAACAAACAAAATAACGACACAACGGGCTCGAACAACATTAATTATGACACGAGACAGCGTACCGAGATTGAGGGAATGCGCAATCCATAGCAAAATTTGGAATGACTTTATCCACTATTAAATTAACCCGAGACTCTAAAACTAAGTAGACTGCTCAATGTGGAACCTAAGGAAAAACTGCCTGTTTTTTCGGAGATCTTTCCTAAATTCGACACCTCGCTTCGACACGCTCATTTCTTGGGTCTAGACGTTTATCTTCTTATCTTACTGGCGGGAACCCTGAATATCGGAACGCTTTGGCATAACTATACCATGTTAATAGTTCTCTAATTGACTGATTTTATATTTATCTAAATAATTTTGAGACTAAACTTACAAATAACCCTAGCCTTCCTCTAGTGACTCCGTGTAGCAATACGGGACGGATTAGTCCATCTCATTTAATATATTATTATAGCTTGGACAATCCGCCTAAAACCCAGCTATTTGATCTATTACTTTCTTTTCCAATTATTGTCAACTTAACAATTTGATTTAATTCCAATTCGGAACCTCTACGCCTTTCTCGCGTTTTCGCACGTTATTAAACATTAAATTAAAAGTATGGGTTTCTTTGTTCTGTCCCAGCATAGGCTGGCGCCTCCCGGACGCAACAGATGACTGTCACATGGTGATACGTTTTCAAGAAGTTACTTAACCCGAAGTGTTTTGGGGTTGTTCTAATTATTGTTTTGTAAATTTATTAGTTTCCGCGACAAAAGCTCTTCAGACCACCCTCTAAATGCAATATAACACCTATACTACTTGACCCTCGCACAGAACTTTTGACATAACAATTAATTTTAAGAAAAATTGTCAAGTTTACAAAAATATTAAAATCACATTTCGATAGATACTTAAAATTTTCAATCGCTTTTCAAAAAGTCACATCAATTTGTTATACAGCAATAACAATATATTTAGTCCTCTTGAAGTGAATACAATCAGTTAAACTAGAAATTTAACATTTAACCTGTTTTCTTTAAGTCATTTTCTTGATGATAAACTTAATAGCTCTGCTTGAAGATCGCGTTCAAAGTTTGAGTCTTCAAAATGTGTACTACAAATATGTCCAGTTATATGATCAAACAAATCGTCTTTTGCACCGTTCTACCCATATCTTTCTAAGATTTTATCCTTAGGAAACACATTAAATAAAGTTTTTAAATTTTCTTGTTTAGCACTATCAAAAATTATTATTGCAAATTGCAACACTACACCTCACTCCTGGCATTTTTACGTGGTAAATTAATGGTTTATATTAAACACTACACCATCAACTTATTAAAAACTACTATCAATAACTAACTAATTACTGCAAAATACCCAAACAACTATGAAAGATTTACTTAAATACTTGGAAAAATGCAAAATTTCTAGTGAAGTCGCATGTAAACAAACATGAATCCTAAAGGTTAGAAATTTTGTGACGTAGTATGAGATAAGCCACGCCCATAATTTCTGTATATTACTCGACCGTCTTTTTTACGGACCGTGGGCGTGTCCCACTTGCCTACAATATGCTACAGTTCCCCCTCCACACGAGGTGGTTGAAATAACGTGATTTACGAGGACACTAAGGCCCGCTCAAAGCTGCTTATAGTTTTAGTTCGCGGTTAATGTACGCGTCGCATAGTACGCGGGTAGTGTCTGATCTCACTGTGAGGGATAGTGTAATAGTACAAAGGCTTTAAGAATATGGACAATTCAGGTATTAATTTAGAGTGAATAAAAAACAACTTCTTTACAATAAAACAAAATTTAACTTAATTTAGTAGATACTTATTTTATTGTCATATATCTACATAGGTAGCTAATAATGAAAGTATCTCACAATATTGTCTTATCTTTTGAAACACTTTTTCAAGACATAATGACGTAAACTAATGCTCTAAATAAATTAAAATCATTGGTCAAAGAATTTCTGAATTAAGAAAAGAAGAAAAATTTAAGAATACCTATTTTTAATTATGCCAAAAATATTACTGGACTACCAAGTAAACGGAACAAAAGTTGCGACGAATTAGAAATATTTTCGAAATATATTTCCCTTTAATTAAGTTTTGGGAAATTATGTACATGTTTTAAATTGTTTTTGCTGTAATAGATTCCTCAAAATTTCCCGAATATGAAAACAAATTTCCCGAAAAATCGTTTGAATGTTTATTACAAATGTATCCAAAATTTTTGAAAAACAAACTTAATGTTTTTTACAGACACGAACAATTTCGTAATTTAGAAGTTAAAAAACTATAGAAATATTATACAAGAAATTTAGAAAGGAACTTTTGGAAACATACAAAATTTTTGCCCAGTTTTAACAATTCCCGCAACAAGTGTCTCGGTAGAAAGAAACTTTTTGTGTCTTAAGCGCATTAAGACATGACTTAAGAAATACGATGACACAACAGCGCTTAAACAACTTATCATTAATGATGATAGAAAAAGAACTATTACAAAGTCTTAGAGCCGATCCTCAAATTTATGAAGACATTAGAAGTACATTTGCAAATTTAAAAGACGGACGAATAAACCTGTTTTATAAAAATATTCACTATATTTTTAAAATATTTTGTTAAAAGAGAGGCAGACGAAAAGCTGGCAGCGTTGTTGATAAGTTGGCTGGCTACCTTATAAAATTCCTTCTTATATTTTTTCATATCTTGTAATATTCATAAACCAAGTAGGAACAATTTTGTTAATTATTAGGTAAATATATCACTTTGTTTTTTTTTTCTGTTACATAACTTCATTGTAAATACAATTTTTAAAGTTCTGATATTATTATTAATAATATAATTTAATATACCTACGGTTATGGTAGGGCTATTGGCGATTATCTCCACAATAAATTCCTCTTTATTATTTGAGAGCGGCTTAATAAAATATTCAAATAGTTGCGTATTACATTTTATAAAATCCGAATGAAAATCCTACTCCAACATCAGTTTTTCTATAATATTGTAAATGCAACTAAAAATTTCCAGATACATTTAGTCGTTTGACCTTAAGTCGTTTGACCTTGAAAATTTAAGAATTTGTGCCTGCACTTTTTTTTCTTTCTTGCCCACCTAGTAAAAAACAACGGGCCTCACTTATTCACAATTTCACGAGCTGCAACTGGTTTTAGCCATATTCCAAACAATGGAATGCATTGAAATACACAATACTTATACAACTTCAAAAACGTTATGTCATAAAGTGTCGCATGTAACATCAAAAACATACCTGTATCAAATTTCATTGCATTAGATTGCTTTCTGGAAAAGATACGACCAAAATTTGATATTAAAAACTCATCTCAAAAATTCTTTTCCTATGTTCTATCAGCCTCTAAATTTATGGTCCTTTCTTCCAAAACACCTAATACAACGTTTGTCGCTTTCAGGCATTAATGGTTCTTTTTGTAATCTCAAAAAAAAATGGGTCAATTAAAGTCAGATATAACGAATTTTCACAGATCACGGATCCGAGGTCAATTTTGTAAAATTCAATATTTCGGACCCAAGATGGCCGACCAAATTTTCAAAAAATAACAGAATCGCAGCAAACTTGGTATAGGGGGGTTTTAGGGGTCGCTGACTACAAATTCGAGGTCAATTTTGCAAAATTCAAGATGGCGGATCCAAAATGGCTACCAAATTTTCAATTAATAACCGAATCGCAGCAAATTTGGTATACGGGGGTTTTCGGGGTCGCTGATTACATATTCGAGGTCAGAATTGCGAAACTCATTTTATAATATTTTACTTTATAACCTGAGTACCCAATCATGTGTTAACCTACTTATTTTCGGCTATATCTTGTTCTTTTTTCTGTAAAAGATCTATTCAAGAGTTGAATTTTATAAATCTGATCTCGGATTCGTGATCAGTGACCTTGAAAATCCCCGTATAGCAAATTTGGCGCGAATGTGTTATTTTTTGAAAATTTGGTCGGCCGCCATCTTGGATTTTGCTATATTGACCTCGAATTCGTGATCAGCGACCCTGAAAACCCCCTTGTACCAAATTTGATGCGAATCTGTTGTTTTTTGAAAATTTAGTCGGCCATCATGTATCCGCCATTTTGAATTTTGCAAAATTGACCTCGGATCCGTGATCAGCGACCCCGAAAACCCCCGTATACCAAATTTTCTGAGATTCTGTAATTTTTTGAAAATTTGGTTGGCCATCTTGAATCCGCCATCTTGAATTTTGCAAAATTGACCTCGGATGCGTGATCAGCGACCCAGAGAACCCCCGGATACCAAATTTGGCGCGAATCTGTTATTGTTTGAAGATTCGTGATATCTGACCTTAATTGACCCGTTTTTTTGAGCTTAGAAAAATAACTATCAATTCTGACCGCTAATTCACGTTCGGTGGGGTCTTAACTATATAAATGAACATTTGAATATAGAAAAAAAAATTTGTATTTTTCCTAGCACTTATTCATGAATTTTTGTTATTTTTTACCTGTTTTTTTGAGGTTAGGAAATTCCTGTGATGTGATAGCTTAATTCTGACACCGGATGCGTGATCAGGAGATAAAAATACTGCAGATAACGTATGTCGCATGAAAAGTACAGACAACTTTTCATTTTCTGTGTGGCTGTGTTATTATTCATGTGTTTTAGTGTAAATTAGCTCTTTAAAAAATATATATTATCTGTTTTATTTTGGTTAGTGTTAAAATTACGGTACGGTTTTCACATATTACCTTGAGTTTAATTCGATAAAACTTACTACCTTGAGCAAAAATTTTAGATTGTAAGAGCATTTGAACTTAATTATTTTTTTAAACAACTTTTTGTTCTTGAAACAAATGATCTCGGAATAAAATTTGTTATTGTATGCATAATCCTTTTTATTCAAACTTCTCCATCATCCCGTTGGTTTTTGGGCAAACAAATTAATGCAATACCCATGCTCCGATTCTAAGTATCCTAATATTGAATAGGGGGATCTTCACTGAACAAACAAAGGATTAAAAATAGGTCTGCTTACCTAAGGCCGCCCAAACCCTTTCATCTGTTTCCTCGCCCCATTTTGCAACAGACGTTGCTCGGATTTCTCCATTCACCAAATCACAAAATATGATGTACTCTCTGAGGATCTCGCTGCCCTCTGCACATTCCGCAGAAGATCTTGTTAGAAAAGTCACGTTTATCCTGCGAAACGAAAAAACGGATTAGTTTATATTCAAATGTATTCCGGCGGAAAAAAATAAATAAAACATCGGGAAAGACATATGTGTACTCTGCCTTTTACATTAATTTACTTTTACCTAGTATAAAAATTACTTAAGTAATTAAAAAAATCAGAACTAATGTTGTTCAAACAAACTAGAGTATTGTAGTAAAAAATATACTTAATCTAATATGAATACACAGCATTTAACGTTTTAAATATCTTCCATTAAGTTTGAAAAATCAATTAAAGTTTAACTTCCATTTAGTACAGCTAACCACTTTATTGTAATAATTATTTATCTGCAAGTACTGATACATACTGAGTTCAAAAAGTGTCATGTCAAATTTTTTGAAGACTTAAACAGAAAAAATGGGAAATAGTTTAAGTAATTTTTGTTATGAAATGTATGCTATGTTTTAAAAAAGATAATTGATAAATTTATGAAGAACAAATGGGAAGGTTTAGGAGTATTGGACAATAAAAAATTTTGATAGTGATTTTTTCCAAGAATTTGTTCCATATTTTGACAAGAAAAATACTTTGCCTCAAAACTAATCCATATATTGGTTTATTTTGAATATTCACTTATGATTGATGATGCCGTTGGTGATGTAATATTTTCCATCAGGAACACAAATTCGTATTCATAATATAATTTCACATTAAAACTGTAACTCGAATTAAAACTTTATAATTTAAAATTCGTTACCAAAATTTGCCTCGTTTCAATGAAAATGTTTATGAATTTTTGATGATTCAGAACATTAAAGCACATTTTAATTTGAATTTTTTAGAATAGCTTCTCTTCTTTCCTTAAAATCCGAATCATTCTTATAAAACGAGATATTACAGCTTACTCAAATTATTTTTTTATTCTTATTTCTATAGAAAATTTTTGGTGGGGACCTTGGGTACACCATTAAAAATGAAGTGTCAAAAGTCCCCATCGATCCCATGTGTGCTAAAAATGTTATTCGGTGTCAAAGGACAAAATTGGAGGTTTTTTGGATTTTTTTCGAAAAGGGTATGTTTCATCAAAAAAAGTAGCCCTGACAAGAATTATAGATCTTAAAATTATCTACAAAAATGGTCCATATACTTTTTTTTTAAGAATCACCATTCCTGAGATATCGCGATTCTAATAGTTGAAGGAGTCACGTTCTACATGATATGCACACATTTCCACACCACCTGTGAGGTAGTGTACTTTGACGCGCTTTTTTTAACGTGGTTTCCCCGGTAGGCCTACTCCACGAACTGTTATGACGGAATTTTCAGGGACAAACCTCTTTTAACTGTATGATGATTATTGATATTGATATTGGTTATTGACTTTAACTGTAGTTCTGATTTCTTTTGATATTTTAATCTGATTCATACTCTTCAAAGTCGACTTCAACAGTCACGTCTTTTTCGATTTCTTCTTCTTCTTCCTCTTCTTCTTGCTGGATGTTCATAAATTGTTCAAATGAAGATTAATCAGCTGTCTCTTCATCGAAATCACATGAATCTTCATCTGTTGTATTCAATTGGACATTTGAGCAAGACTGGCTTTGGCAATTAGTACACGCTGGAGAACACAGTAACCCTACTCTTCTACAGCCACATTTAGCACTACAACCTTTTTTGCAATTGCAAAAAATAGTGTTTAGGAGTTTTTCCAGAACAGTTGGAAGTTTGAATCGGTTCCAAAGTATTATCTGTTAATTTCCAACCCCAGTCTTCTGGGTTCAGTTGATTGCCTAGCCATGTCTGAACTTGATAGTATACTCGATACAAGTGTTGATTAGCAGAAGCCGATGTTGGAGGAAGACAAGATAGTTGTACTTGTTTCTTGTTTCGTGTATTTTTTACAGAAGTTAAATATCTATATTTATCTATACAATCATTTTTGTTGGAGTTCCTTAACAGCAAGGAGAAAGCGAATTCCTTTTGTGATTATTGTTTGAGGTGAAGAATCAAGTTCTGCAATCAACCAAATCTTTTTTTCCAAATAATTTTAATACTGATGTTTTATCCCTTCTGAACATTGCTGATGTAGTATCGCAGCCGGTTATCGCATGTAAAAATAATATTTGGTTTTGGCATTTTGGATAAGCAGATAAACTTTTTGAAGAATATATTTCTGTTCGCTGTTGAGCCTTTCCAGGTTTTAAAAAGTATATAATTTTATTAATTGGAGTTCTTGCAGTGAGTAGTATTAATAAGTCAACATCTTCACCAACTACAATAGTTGTATTTACTGCATTAAATTGTTCTATTGTTGTTTCAATTATAAGGACATCTGCGTCATTTTGACTAAGGGACTGAGTTTCTTTTGAGTGTACACTCTCAGAATAGTATAGTTTATACATATAAGAGACTCAAATAGGCATTTTTACTTGAATTAAGTGCCTGACTATGTATATACGTTGCATATATGTGCATATCATGTATAACGTGACTCCAACTTTTAGAACCGCGATATCTCAGGAATGGTGGTTCTTAGAAAAAAAAAGTATAAAGACCCATGTAGATAATTTTCAGGTCTATAATTTTTGTCTGAGCTACTTTTTTAATAAAACTTACCATTTTCGAAAAAATCTCAAACCTCAAATTTTGACTTTTGACCCCGAATAACTTTTTTAGCACACTTGGGATCGGTGGGGACTTTTGACACTTTATTTTTAATGGTGTATCCAAAGTCTCCACCAAAATTTAGCTCTGTCGGAATTTTTGTTATTTGACCACTATTTTTATGACTAATTTGACCGGACTATAGTTTATTCAACAAAACGAGAATAATGAAACTCTTCAACGCTGCATGAAATCACACAAATATATTTTTGTAGGTTGGTATAAACGCGTCAATTCTTGCTTGGTTCCAAAAACGCTCAACTTTTTGGAAAAACAGCATCGTGTTGACATCTGTGAAACAATGATTTCTGACTACCAGGACGTCATGTAACGCATCATTACTGGAGATGAGACTTGAATCTAGGCTTACGACACGGAAACAGCCTACCAATCAAGTGAATATCGTGCAAAAGATGAACCATGACCAAAAAAACCACGCCAGTCATTCAAAAATCAAGGTAGTATTGACAGTCTTCTTTGATTATTATTGTGGCGTAGTGCATGAATATGCAAAAGGTCGGAATTATGGACAGACAACTCTTGGTTTTTGCATAATGATAATGCACCAGCTCATCATTGATGATTCGAGACCATTTCGCCAAATATTCAACTCATATCGTTCCTCAACCACCATATTCGCCTGATTTAGACCGACCGACTTCTGGCTATTCCCTAACTCAAAAGATCCGCTCCGTGGGTACCGTTTCGACTCGATCGAGGAAATAAAAGTCGAATCGACGAAAGCATTGAAGGCCATAACGGAAAAGGACTTTACAGACTGTTTAGAGAGATGGAAAAAACGTTGGCATAAGTGTATTGTATCGGGTGGGGATTACTTTGAAGGCGACGAAATTGATTTGGAAGCGTAAATAAAGATTGTTTATTTTTTAAACAAATTCACCTTATTTTTTTTACAACTGGTTATGATTGATTTAAGCTTGGAACACATTATTAGGTTTGTTTCTTTAGCAGTCTCAAATTGTTTTGAAACTATCAGATATACTCGTAAGTTTTCAAGTACTTTCAGCGATCCTAAAGTCATGAATTGCTGCAGAAAGATATCTATTATATCGTGTAATGATTAGACACATCGGATACGCGACCATATATTTTTGAAAATACAATACAAATGTATTTGAATATAAATAGACTCTGAAGTAATCCTATATTGATTTTGCCTAATAGCAACTCCGTTACATATTTAAAGAAATATAGACTTTTCTCTTTGAAATGGTTTAATTAGATGAGTATGAGAAAATGTTAGTTGCTATGTACCTACCTATTTCTGCTCAAGTTGGGTTAATTTTACGTCAACATTAAATATGTAATGGTGCAGCTTATTAAATCTGAGCTTGAAACCACTATGAATAATGAAATATATTAATGAAATAAAACCTGCAGTTGATCCCATCTATGTGATGCAGGTCTCTTATTCACTAGAGTAGAGTAGTTTACTATTAGAAAAAATTATTATAAGATTCATTTTTAATATGCCTCATATAAAACTTGTGAGGAAAAGTTTACAAGTTTAGCATCTAACATATTTCTAAAATGGTTTGTATAGAGATAGTGATTATAGCACTTATATTGAATTATATTCTCAGCTAATAGGATTATACACACAAAGTGTGGTTAGAAATTTTATGGTTAATGTTGACAAGGGAACTTTGCAACATAAACCATTTATGAAAACTGTTTTAAAACATAAACGTTATTAAGGTACTGGGTTTAGCTTGCGTCGTGTGAACAATATTATACCCTATGCCGAGAAATCTGTTCTTTATTTTCTGGAAACACAATTTTTATGATTTGATATTTGAAGAATCTTGTAAAATAACAATGTCATCTACAAAATGAAGGGCGCCGATTTACATTTCGAATCCACAGAAGGTTTCATGTATCACAAAAAAAAACTAAAAAGGATTAGGGAAAATGAAAAGGGTTTCATTTTCATAGTTAATGTCTTGCAATAATGTATATTTCTGACAACTAGGCTAACTGAGAAAAATATAAGGCACCGCTTTTAACCTGGTACATTTGTTATCACATTGCAGGTCTGCTGAAGTGATAAACATGTTTTGCCTGAGGACAATGTCGGAAGAATACTTGGAAAAGTTCTAAATTCTGAAAATCCAAGTCGACAATAGATCCGGTAAGAGATATATTTGTTCTTTGTAAAGTTTGATGTACTGCTATTACTACTTATTACGAAAGTTTCTGAGATCTTACCAACTTTTAAAACTTTCCTGTGCTGTTTAGTATCGTAATAGCAGAGCGGTTTCTAATAATAACATTCTTAAATTTAACTGAAATCTTTACTATGTAATATAATAGTGCAATAAGGACTATGTACGACGTATGAAGAAAATATAGAGACTGGTTAGAATTGTACAGGGAACTTTGAAAAACAGTGCTATAAATTCAGGAGATGGAAGGTTATTAAGACGACGATTTTTTTCTATGGACCATACAGATAAATGTACATTTGTATTCGTCTTGAAAGGTGTGGCTAAAACCTTACCTAAAAAATGACACCCTGTATGTGAAAAACAGAAGAGAATAGACTCATATTCACAGGAAAAAATCCTCTTATTTTTGCCCCTGAATTTATGCCACGATTTTTTTAAACATCCAGCGGGAAATAAACTAAACACAACACGATCTTTATTCAAGATATTCTTAGATGTCTTAATTAATTCGTCTGAGAATTAACGAAGTAACATTACACGGATAAAATAAAGTAATTAATAGCACTGTTTGCACTATTATTAAGTCAAAATTACAATGTTTAACAATCAGGCTTTGAACATATAACTAGTTGAATTTTAAGACTGCAAGTTTAGTTCTAGTAATTACCTGATTCTGTTCGAAGTTTGACTATATCTTTGAAGCAGCAGAGATAGTTTAATTCATGTATGCCACGTGTAAATATTAAGTTTCTAAACGTTAAACTAGTTCCTAATATGTTACAGAGTATATCAATTTCTGTTCGTAAAGCTTGTCACATGATCTTTCTTTATTCTTATACGAAAAATAGAGTGCCTTTATTATTAGCTTCGTTTGTAGGGTTCCGTGAATGTTGTTAATAGTTGAACAACTTTCGAATTAGTTGCCACATCGTCTATATAGGGTGTCCGGAAATGATGAGCAAACCATTAAGGGGATAATTCTAGACCGAAAATAAATCCTAGCTCTTTCTATAACATTTTTTCCAAAACTGATTATTATTAACGGAGTTACAGGGTGTTAAAGTTAAATTTTATTTGCAGTTTTTTTGCAATACCTTTTGCCATACTCATAATATTTTGACGAAATTTCGTATATGAGGGTTTTTCGGGATGAGGATTATAAATTTGCCCACCGTTTTTTCGCATTTTGTAGAGGGCGCCACATACGAGCCTTTATTTTGATTTGAATGGTTCCAACTTTTTTGTGTTACACTTTATGCGACTTTTGACTGAATATTTTTGTTCTCCTAACCTTTTGACATAAAAAAGGTTTATTTTATTTGTTTCGATAAATCTAACCGTTTTCGAGAAAAACGCTAAAATAACATTGCTTGCATGTGATGAATGCGAAATAATTTTAATTTATTTTCTACATTAAACATAGCATGCTTCGGAAACAATCGCTTAGTTGCCTTGGAAACAAGTTTGTGGAGAATTAATTTTGACATATAATGGTGACCAAAATTTTCGTAATATCCCTTTCACGGACGAAGCTGGATTTGGCCATGATGGCTTAATAAACCTCCACAATGAGCATTCTTGGTCTGATGAGAATCCTAATTTATCAAAATAAGTTTTGCGTCAACGTGTGGGCCGGTATTGTAGGGGACTACTTAATTGGGCCACATTTCTTTCCACAAAGACTCGATGGTGAAGTTTACTTGGATTTTTTAAGAAACCACTTACCTATTCTATTGGAAGATGTACCACTCGGATTAAGAAATGCAATGTGGCTGCTTCAAGATGGCGCGCCACCGCATTTTAGTTTAGCGGCCAGAGAATTCTTAAATGAAACTTTTCCTGAAAGGTGGATAGGACGCGGTGGT
Source organism: Anoplophora glabripennis (assembly GCF_000390285.2). NCBI lineage: Eukaryota > Metazoa > Arthropoda > Insecta > Coleoptera > Cerambycidae > Anoplophora > Anoplophora glabripennis. Next base: position 2,275,156 of record NW_019416327.1, on the reverse strand, counting down.
TTTGTACAGTGGGCCCCTAGATCCCCTGACTTAAACCCAATCGATTTCTTTTTTTGGGGCTATCTGAAGACGCTTGTATACAGGACACCTGTGAATAGCGTCGATGAACTGAGAGAAAATTTTTTTGCTAATTGTGAGGTAATTAAGCAAAAGGAAGGAATATTCCATTAATTAATTTATGCATTGAAGAGGAAGGACGTCACTTTGAACCTTTGATTTAAATGTTTAATTTGTATTTGTATTGTTCTAGTAACTTACGTATTTTAACCTTATGATTTTGTTAGTAAACCATTATTTATTTGTTGAGGACGTTATTTTTTTATTATTTATCATTAACCACCATCAGCGTAACAACAAATTTTCACAAACTGTCAAAATCTAATCTGTCAAAACTAATTCTCCACAAACTTGTTTCCAAGGCAACAAAGCCCTTGTTTCCAAAGCATGCTATGTTTAATGTAGAAAATAAATTAAAATGATTTCGTATTCACCACATGCAAGCAATGTTATTTTAGCGTTTTTCTCGAAAACAGTTAGATTTATCGAAACAAATAAAATATTACTTTTTTATTTCAAAAGGTTAGGAGAACAAAAATATTTAGTCAAAAGTCTCATAAAGTGTAGCACAAAAAAGTTGAAACCATTCAAATAAAATTAAAGGCTCGTATGTGGCGCCCTCTAAAAAATGCGAAAAAACTGTGAGCAAATTTATAATCCGCATCCCGAAAAACCCCCGTATACGAAACTTCGTCAAAATATTATGAGTGTGGCAAAAGGTATTGCAAAAAAACTGCAAATAAAATTTAACTTTAACACCCTGTAACTCCGTTAATAACCAGTTTTGGAAAAAATGTTATAGAAAGAGGTAGCATTTATTTTCAGACTAGACTTATCCCCTGAATTTTTTGTTCATCATTTCCGGACACCCTTTATAGATCCCTAGATGTTTTGAAAAACACAACGCTTTCTTCTTCAGAAATTCTGAAAATGGAAATTAGATCCTCTGTCTGGTATTTATATTTAGGTACACTGTAGTCCTCGTTTCGATTGAAATTATCCAGATTTCTGTGGAATTCTGTTGCCTGTAGAGTTGTAGTCAAAATCTTCTTCTCTCACCAGAGTTCTAGTATTAGTTAGCTCTATGTGTTCTGAATCTGTTCAGGGTCCAATGGTTGCTGATTTTTCTGTTGTTATTCTTCAATTAACAATTGTGCTTCTTTAGCATCATCTGACTGTCTTCCCGTTTGTTCAAAGTATACAGGCTGTTACAAATTCGCTTCTCGCTACAGTGATCTCGGAAACGGTAAGAGGTACGAAGTAGCTTAAATAGAGTCAAAGTTGCCTAATCAGGGGACCAACATTATGCCTCTAAAAAATCAAGGCTACCATGATTAGTTTTCGAAATACTTGACAAAAAAAAATTAATTTTGGAAATCCGTTTTCGTTTCATTTCAGCCTTGTTTGAGGTGATATTGAAAAAAGAAGAACACTATCTCAAGGCCACTTTTTGCCCTCTATCGAATGGCATGATCAATTTTTATATGTAACGCTTCATCTTTCCAGGACCATCATCAACTTAATTTTTTTAAATACGACTCTAGAAATTATATTACATTTTTTGCAAGCCTTCATGACCCGCAATACTGTACTGCCTCAGCCCGAACCAGATTGAGAAGTTTTGTCTCGAAAAATTCATCTTCAGTGTATTCGTTCTAAATTTATATAATTTTTTTATTTAGACTTCTTTGTTTATCGAATTATCATGCACTGTAAGTGTCGTTAGACCCTGTGAAATCCATCTAGTTATTTAAACTATTACCACCACGCGTTACAATAAAACATTTATTATTATCAACTATTACCATCACTTGGTCATACATAACTCAATAAGTTGTTGCGTCAAAATTAAAACATTATTACAACTTTAATTTTATTATGACAAATTAATTCTTAAAAATGCATATGAAGAACCAAACTGAATATTATTCTTTAAAATATTTCAGTAAATGTTCAAAAACATTTTCATTTTGTATTGGCAACTGTGAAAGAGCATGTCAGATGTATTTGTATGAATATCCTAAAAAAAATAGATCGGAATTTGTTTGAATTTTGAGCACTCGAGAAGCCTAGAAATAACTATGGACACGGGAATAAAGATAATAATTTTTTTATTTTAATGCGTGGTGGTAATAGTTTAAATAACTAGATGGATTTCACAGGGTTTAACGACACTTACAGTGTACGATAATTCAATAAACAAAGAAATCTGAATAAAAAATTTAGATAAATTTGGAACGAATACACTGAAGATGAATTTTTCGAGACAAACCGTCTGAATCTGATTCGGGCTGAGGCAGTACAGTATTGGGGCTCATGAAAAAACGTAATAAAATATTCGTATCGGTCGTATTTAAAAAAATGAAGTTGATGATGGTCCTGGAGAGACGAAACGTTGCATATAAAAAAAAATGATTATGCCATTCGATAGAGGGCAAAAAGTGGCCATGAGAAAGTGTTCTTCTATCTTCAATATCATCTCAAACAAGGCTGAAATGAAACGAAAGCGGGTTTTCAAAATTTCGTTTTTTTTTAAATATTTCGAAAACTGTTGATTTTTTAGAGGCATAATGTTGGTCCCCTGATTAGGCAGATTTGCCCTCATTTAAGCTAGTTTGTATCTCTTACCGTTTATTCAAAGTAGGTATACAGCTGTCTTTATTTTCCTTGAGGTATTGTAGATGATATTAATATTCTGTCCCCTTAAGACATGACCTATTTTGACAGTATCCTTGTATACAGTACAGGAAGGTAGATACCAGATATTTTACATTCTTCTTCTATCTTCTTTCTTAATGTATTCTTCTGCTGCTGACTAGTTATATACCTGTTCATGTATCTATTTCCTTCAAAAGAAAATCGTTGGTCCTTGTCAAAGTGCTAGTGACTCAGGTTCAGATATCTATCTATGTGGGGTGGTTATCTGTTAACGTTGTGCTCTAGGAGTCGTCTGGTCTGGAGGACATGATACCATTTTCATCCATATCCATGGTTCAGGAATTTTTATGCTCTTATAATGTATGTATCATCAACATATCTGAACCAATATTCTGACTTTAGAGATGTTGCTCCTGGAAAGCTTCCATGTAGGTATTTATTAGAAGTGGGGACGAAACTCGTACCTAAATAGAAGAAGTTCCATCTGGTCCACAGTTCTCTCTTTCAAGTCTACTAATATCTCATGGTTGTGCAACAAGCACATTTGGTATCAGAAGACTTAATCTCCAATTTCAGAACATAACATAAAACAATGAAACCAATTATAATATGGATGAAGATAACATCAAAAACATATTTGAATGTGTTAGTTTCGTTATTGGCTATTTTCCGAAACGCATAAAATATCAATATTTTGGGATCACTCGTGTCAGCGAAATGATGAATTTCCTTTTAATAAGTTCGAGTTTTATGCTCATATTGGTAGCTCCCGCAAAACATAAATTACCGCTCAACAATAACGGCGAAATTTGAAATAGGGGAGCTGCGAACTGCTAGGTATGCGCCTGAAATTTAATTACAGTATTGTTTATCGCTTTAATTATATTGCAAGCGGTGGAAAATGAAATCTGTGGATATTTATGCCTAGGATTGACCCCAGCGGAAGTAAATCTAGTCAATGCATTTGAAGAAATTTGGTTTAAGTAAGTACCTACATATCTGAACAAAATTGAAGACATTACACAGTCCAGATCAAGAAATTTATGTAAAGGTAACATATTAAAGGAAATATTTAGAGGAAGTATTAAGTAGAGCAAAATATTACAAATAATGACATTTGCCATAAAAATTTCTATTATACCATCGTTGATAAATGAAAATAAATTCAAATGGCATGTGCCCTAATAAGGTTGTTTTTCTCTTGATTTAAAAAAATACTAATTAAATGAGATAATTTTGTTTGCAAAGATGTTTAAATTTAAAAGGGTTACAGTTCATACTATTTAGTGTACTAGAACAATTAGCTTCAAAAACAAATTTTTCATTTAGTTCCTTTCAAATCGATTTGAGTAATCTGAGTAATTAATCATACTCAAATTCAGCTCCCCTTGAACGATCAATAACTTAGGATTAATTTAATGCAGTCCCTTGGACCATTTAGGCCAGTTTATCATAAACATTCCCATTTCCCAATCTCCTCAATTAAGATTTGAATATTTCCTGTTGGAAGTGTGATAACATCTTAATTTATCGAATTTTCAGGGTTTTGGGTTTTATAGCAGTAATTAGGTATGAATCAAAAGCTTTAAATGCGATATAATAATTACTATTAACATAGATCAGTCACTTGTCTCAGAAGTTTGTTCTTTGAACCGGATTTCAATGAATGAATATATTTTATTTCATAAATAAATAATTCGTTATTACAAATTTATGATTGTAACAGCCACAAAATTATCGACACTAAATCAATTTTACTGAGAAGAAATATTCATAGTATTTCATCTAAATGTACGAACAGAATTGATTCTACATAAATCTTGTAATCCCCGTCCTTGAGAAAGTTTGTAACTTTAATGCCAGATAACTGTTTTGAATAAAACTCGTATTAGAATACTTGCCTTCTCGAAACAAATAATGGAAATTAAGATCTATAGAAATACTTATTGCCGTTTCAGTATTTATACAAATAAGTCCCATTATAATTTAAATTGCTGTCAAGATTCTTTTTACGACGATTTATACTTCCAATAATTATGATATTTTTGCCTATACTTTCAAATATATTAAGAAATGAAGATGCATCAAAGGTAAATAAATCAATTTTAAAATAATATTTTGATAATTTGCTGGTTTCTCTGTAAAATTTTATAAGTTTTTGGTACAATTCCCGTCATGCATCTACACAGATATATCTAGAACTTGATACATAATATTGTTTTAATTTGAAATGACTGTTTATTGACATCCAATGCCTTTACCGATCAAAATACTAATACAGAACTGTTCTACTCGAAGCTGGCTCTAAACTTTATAGGCTTTCTGGAAGATTAGGTATTTACCAAATCTGTTTTTGTTGTGTTTAGATTAGAAGGCAACTATAATAGCTAATAGTGTACATTAATTTATGCAAATTTTCTAAGCCACGAGCAATATCATGCCATCAATTTATGATAGCATAAACTGAGATAGCCCAGATCCAAAGTTTATACCAACCTATCTTTGTTGAATAATCTATTGTCAAAAATTCTTCGCCATTTATGGAAAATTTATGAAAAACACTTTGGATACCTTTAATTTAATTTATAAAAGCTTCCGAAGAAGTGTTACCATCTTGTTTACTGAAACTTCGTTCACATTTTTATGAAACTTATATCGCTTTAACGTGATATAGGACATTTTTATTAGAATTTCGACATCGTAATAAAATGCAGTTTCTAAATTCAGACAGGGAGGGAAATTTATTTCTTTTTGAAGTCTGATTTATTTCAATATCACGGACTACCCTGACGTTATTGCCCCTCCCGCTGTCCCGTTCTGACGCGAGTGTTAGTTTATGGACCACCTCCCAGATAGGCTGATTAACTCCAGGAAATTGGAATATAAATTTACGTATCACTGGTGTAATGGACACTATCCCATTAAATTTCACGTCGCCGGCCAGCGTCCTGATTCTACCGTTTGTAGGCATACCAACGTCAGCAAATGGACTCCAAAATGTTTTTCTCTTTATTGCGTGAATGTAAAAATGTGAGCAGATGCTTTTTTCTTTTCGAATATAGGGTGCTGTAACACCAAGTCTCCCCGAAAAACAAATACAGCAATGTTTCTTAAGCTCACTACTATCCTTTAAGATAAAATATCAAAAACAATTTTTAATCGTCAACGTAAAAATTATTGAAGATACATGGCTCAACTAGCATTGTATTATACCAGTAATATCTAATAAATATATTAATAAATAAGAAAATGTAATTTTTTTCAAATTTTATATTTTTTTATATATAATTTTCGTTCTATTAATATTTATTAATTCCATTCACAAGAAAGCTTTACGTGTTAGTTTTTCCAAGAGACGTGTTAGCACAAAATATACAAGACGTTTCTTTGAACAATTGCATTATTTAACAATTTTATTGTATTTTTTATAATAATAATGTTTATCCATTTTGCTACAAATTGTTAGTGTAACTCGTTTGATAAAGAACACTATTTGCCTTCATTTGATCGTTTTTTTAATTTATTTGTGTTAGCGTCTATAATAGAGTAAAAATACGTAAGGAAACGTTGGGAAACAATTATTCTGCAGGCTACATGCTTCGTCCAGCATTGAATTACGCCTGCAATACCTAGTAATAGCTAAGATCGTTCGTCAGTTGCATCACCAGACACAGAATCGTTTCGAACTTGTTAGTTCTCATCAGCACGCTCTGGGTGAGAAGACTGACGAACGATTTAGCTATTCGGAAGTATATCTACTGACATGTTTTGAGCGTGGGTGAGATGTAACCTATAAAATATGACATATACCTGCTAGCGGAAAGTGATCTACTAGTATGATAGCTTCTAATGTCGCAATAGGCAACATAAACTTTTTAATTAATGACATTCTGGAAAACAAGCAGTTAAAGCTGGACAGGGTGTGTAGCCCGCAGACTAGTTGTTTCCACAATATTATTAGTTATAAAGTTTATTTCGTCTAGTAATACACTTTCATAGTACCTTTAGATTAGTAGGTCGTTCTATTTTCCTTGTTTGTCATGTTTAGACATTTTCCTATTTTTACTTAAATGACTCAATTTTTTAACATATAACACATTTGTTTGGATGGTAAATATGAATTTTTATGGTACTTTTCAATTCGCTATTTTGGATTTAAGAGTTTCCGAATTAAAACCATAAATTCGTGACTGGCAACTTTGAAAACCACGAGTAATCTTCAAATTTTGAATGATTTTCCGATTTTTATTTCCGCCATATTGGATCTGCCATCTTTTATTCAAGAATTTTCGGATTCGGACTTCAGATTCGTAATCAGCAACCCCAAAAACTCGCTGTGACAAAATTCAGGCAAAAACACTGTATAGAAAAATGTGTGACTTAATGGGGTAAGGGTAAGTCGAGTCGGTCTGAAAATGGTTTCTAACTCATCCCTCAAGATGTATGTATGTATGTATGTCGGAGGGGTGGTGGAATTGTCTTCCACCACGGCACTTAGGCCTTATTAGGCCCCTTGTACACCCTCCTTCATTACTCGAGTACTTTTCTTCAATCCATCTTATTTACTACACGGATGGCTTGGTGGCAAAGTCTCGTACAGTTAATGTATGATAGCATGGTCTTGAGTTACAGAGATTTCTTGCTCTGTTCTCATTACCATTTATCGGGGACCACACGCGTGCGGCAAATGTTGGGCGACCCAGGTCTCTTGGCCACAGCCACGTCGCCGAGCCTGCCTTAGGTCACCCATCCAAATTCCAGCCCACGTNTCTACATCTTAAAATATGTAGATTAATAATAAAGATGCGAAATGTAATATTACAGTAAAAATAAATTAACATTCAAATAAGATTTATTACAAAACTATGAACTTATTATTAGTTACTTTTCACACTATATAAGCTAGGCAATATCCAAAACTAGGATTAGTTCATGGCAAACGATATTTATTTAGTCCAAATAAATCCTTTTTTCAGTGTAGGTCGTTCTATTTTCCTTGTTTGTCATGTTTAGACATTTTCCTATTTTTACTTAAATGACTCAATTTTTTAACATATAACACATTTGTTTGGATGGTAAATATGAATTTTTATGGTACTTTTCAATTCGCTATTTTGGATTTAAGAGTTTCCGAATTAAAACCATAAATTCGTGACTGGCAACTTTGAAAACCACGAGTAACAAGTAATAATCGTCAAATTTTGAATGCTTTTTCGATTTTTATTTCCGCCATATTGGATCTGCCATCTTTTATTCAAGAATTTTCAGATTCGGACTTCAGATTCGTAATCAGCAACCCCAAAAACTCGCTGTGACAAAATTCAGGCAAAAACACTGAATAGAAAAATGTATGACTTAATGGGGTAAGGGTAAGTCGATCAAACCCTGGTCTGAAGACGGTTTCTAACCCATCCCTCAAGATGTATGTTTGTATGTATGTCGGAGGGATGGTGGAATTGTCTTCCACCACGGCATTTAGGCCTTATTAGGCCCCTTGTACACCCTCCTTCATTACTAGAGTACTTTTCTTTAAACCATCTTATTTACTACACGGATGGCTTGGTGGCAAAGTCTCGTACAGTTTATGTATGATAGCATGGTCTTGAGTTACAGAGATTTCTTGCTCTGTTCTCATTACCATTTATCGTGGACCACACGCGTGCGGCATATGTTGGGCGACCCAGGTCTCTTGGTAGGCTGCCACAGCCACGTCCCCGAGCCTGCCTTAGGTCACCCATCCAAATTCCAGCCCACGTCCGTGATGCTTGACTCGGCAGATCGAAATCCGCCGACCAAGACACCCGGCTAGGTGGTCCCCTATCAAGAGTATCATTCTCTGTATGAACCAAAGCAACTCTAATACTAATAAAATCCTTGTTACAGAAACTGGAATAAGAACGAAGAGAAAGCAAAAAAGAACAACAAGAAACCGAGCCTCCTTAGAGTATTAGTNTGGCTCCAGATGTGTGATTAATGAAGGTGAGATCAACCAGCAATCCTTATGATGCCAAATTTTACTGAAATCGGTGGATTTCAAAAAAGTACACCCGCCATATTGGATCAGCCATCTTGAATTTTTACAATGTGAATTCATATTCGTAATCAGCGACCCAAAAACCCCTTTATACAAAATCTGGTCAAAATCCGCTCAGAATTTGAAAATAGCGATTCCTGCTCGGTTTTTTGAGGTTAGAAAAAAACCACACCTTCTAGCTCAATTCTGACTGTGGATTTGAATTCAGCAGAGTCTTTTTCATAAAAATGTACTGATGTGGAAATGGAATGATGTGGAAATAAATTTTTTTCCAAATTTCCCCAGTACATTTTCATCAATTTTCACTATTTTTCACAAGTTTTTTAAGGTTAGGAAAAAATTGTGACGTGATGGGCCAATTCTGACCCCAGATTCGTGTTCAGGAGGCTACTACGAAAAATATATGTCGCATAAAAAGTATACCCAACTTTTTTTTTTGTGTGTGGCTGTGAATTAATTAATTAATAATAAAGAATATATTTCATCAGGTGAGCATTTTAATTAAATGTCTAGACTTGGGGTCTGGAAGCCTCAGGGTAGTTCTTAATATCTAATGAGGCCTTAAAACGCTTAACTGTACTCTTACGTGTTTTATCAAAACTTATAATAGCTAGAACAGCTGTGCTTTATTAAACGGTTTAAAAGTGTAAACAGCTATTAGTATGCTAAGGTTAAGAGGTTGTTAAAATCACTTGGTAAATTTTCACGGCACACTGGACGTACACCGGTTCTTTTAATAATCAGGTTTGTTCATAAAATTAAACTCAAAAGTTTACCAGCAAAGACTTAATTACGGAGTATCGTAACGCGATTAATTTAATCATTGTAACGAAGTTTTTTGACACAACTTATTTTTTACTCGAAATATGTAGAAAAATCTGTAGATTACTTAAGTGAAACGATTTTTACTTGCTTGTCTGTTAAAATAATTATTTACATTACGGGTCGATAATTTAAATAGTTTTCAAAAACTACCTACAGCTTATAGCTGCCAAACATTTCAGAAAACGTTAATTTGCAGCAAACTGCTCAACCGAATCAGCTATCAATTAAAATTCCCATCAAAATTCCTTTTTTATCTCCTGAGAGTTTAATAACATAATGTTCGTTACGGCGGAAATAAGGTCTGCTATCTGGAGTTCTTTTCAGTTTAGAATTATAGAACTTTCAGCTCTCCACTTCGATTCCCATCTTGAACTTCCAATTAATTGATATCTCCAAGAGCTCTTTTATATTATGTGAAATAAAAATAATTGTCGGCAATTGCAAAGCTACAGAAAAGTGGTAGATAATGTTGATGTTGATGACTGAATAAAAGAGGCAGGGATGGCCTTAACCATTGCGAAGCTCCGGGCGGCAAACTTTGCGAGGCCCCGGGCGGCACATCTTTGCGAGGCCCTTGTTCTTTGTGAAATGTACGTAAATCGAATGTACGAGTAGATATTTCTGATGATTTAAGAGAAATGCAAAAGTTATAAATTTTAAGTTTTCAAATATAAGAAATTTTTAAAAGTTAACAAATACAAATACGACAGATTTTTAATAATGATAAAATATGGCACAAGATTCAAACATATTTTTACAAAGTTTTATTTAACTTGCCATGTCAGTATGGGTCAAATCTTGTAACTGAATTTTAAAATAGTTATCCCCAACCGATTGAGCTGAAATTTTGCATAAAAGTTTAATATGGATAACAATGCATGGTTAGCTAAGTGACGTCATTCTAAATTTAATATGGCGGACTTCCAAAGATAGCGGACCAGTTATTTTTTATCACCCCTATGATATGGGTATCAAATGTAAGGATTTGCTGAGAAGAATACGAAAATAGAATGACGTCACTAAAAGCTTGTTTAAAAAAATATATACATGAACTTATTCAATTATGTTTTACAACCAAATTATAAAAAATATTATTATGCACTGATAAATTAATTGATTTTGATATCGATCATTATGTAAATCTAAAAGAGAAATATTGTTGCCTATTACTCCTTATTAAGTATTAATATATTTACTGTGATTTAACCAACTTTATTTTATTGTTATATACCTATATTATAACTAATAGCTAAGGATAAAGTAAAGTTTTAGATATAAACTTTTTTCCACTCGGGTTATTGCGCGAGGGCCCGAGCGATTGCCCTGCTCGCCACCCCCTAAGGCCGCCTCTGAAAAGAGGTAAACAATAAAAAATGCCTAGATACCTCGCTCGCCTGTTTACTGACCTCCTACCCCTCGGCATTCCCTTAAAGCGTGTTCCTGATTGGCTACCTTATTTAATTCCTAACTAATTAAGGGTGCTTTAGACAAAAAAGCGCCAAATGGCTTTTCGTCTTAGAATTCCATTCTCTTTCTACCCCTATGAGCCTGTCAATTTTTTTAGCTTCTTGGAAAATGTAAATCTAAATTTCCAGTGTAACTGAAAAAATTATTGCTCTTGAAAAATTTTGCTAAGGTTTTCCAATAAAATTTAAACTTGAAAACCATGTATTTCAGCAAAATTTTTCAAAAGCAATAATTTTTTCAGTTACCATCACTCTTTCATATAAGTGGACCTAATTTTACATACCCCAAGAGACTTGAAGAAAAAACGAACATGTTTCTATCAAAATACACAGCAAAAAAAATGGAAGATAAAATTTCCAAATTTTTTTAATGATCTTTGAAAGGCTGCAACTTCGTGAATAGTGATCGTATCGAGAAAATAAAAGAAGCTTCTTGAAGTTTGACGATTCTAGTATTGATATCTTTAGATGAAAAATTTTTTTAAGCATCACTCTCGGCGCAATCAAAAGAAATAATACAAGGCAAAATTTATAAAAAAAATTTATATTTTTCAAAACTGCACATCAGAAAAAAATTGTCTGGCTTAATCAATACCAGGGTCTCTTAGACTGATTCATCAGCTCAAATTGGTTTGTTTCTATTTTCTCTACGATTATTACTCACTGAGATATCGGCTATTGACTGAAGAGTCATCTTTTTTTTTATCATCGATATTTGATGAACTAATTAATGGCCGTAAAGCGAACGGAAGGCGGGTTTTAGAAACCTGAATCAACTCTCTTCAAGGACCTTTTGGTATGTTTGAGAAAAAAAAATCATAAAAAAAAAGTTTTATAAAAAATTAAAGGAGCAGGTTTATTGCTGCTTAAATATCAATTACTGATTAAGATGAAACAAATTTTTTTACGTTATTTTTCTCAAAATTTCGCGTTAAATGCTCATCAAATATCGAAAATAAATTCAAAATAAAAAAAAAGTCGATTTTGAAAAAAAAATCAAAATTTTCAAAATTAAAAAAAATTTTTTGTGTTATATTTTTTAGTTTTACAAAGAAATTTCAAATGTTAAGAATTTTTTTTTTTAATTATAAAACACCTTCCGTTCGCTCTACGATCATTGGTTCATGAAATATCGATGATAAAAAAAAGATGACTTCACTCAATAGCCGATATCTCAATGAGTAATAATCGTACAGAAAGTAAAAACAAACCAAACTGAAGCAGATGAATCAGGGCTAAATGACCCTGGCATTGATTAAGCCAGAAAAAGTTTTTATGAGCTCATGTGCAATATTGAAAAAAAAAAGAAAATTGTAAAATTTTTGCCTTGCATTATTTTTTTTTTATTTCTCAAAAAAATATTTCATCTCAAGATATCAAAACTAGAATCTTCAAGCTCCAAGGGCTTTTTTATTTTCTCGATACGACCATTATTCACGAAGTTATATCTTTCAAAAGTCATTAAAAAAAATTGGAAAATTTTCTCCTCCTTTAATTTTTTTGCCGAGTCTATAATCGCAATTCATTGGTTGGCGGGTCTATGTGATCACGAATCATCAATAGCCAAAAATGTGTACCGAGTTTGGTAGTGACACTTCAACTATTTTAAATAATATTTAAGGAAAAACATTGTTAACAGGTTATCCTGAAGATATTATAATAAGGAGTCAGGCTTGATCCTTAGTTTACTTGTTTTTTTTTTGTATTAACTTTTACACTGTAACATTTTGGCAAAGTTTGGTAGTCGAACTAAGGGACACCCTGTATATGACTTTTCGAATGAAAATTTTAGGAAAGTTTTAGACCTGATCTGAATTATCTTAATATTATACAGGGTGTTAGAAGTTTGACTGCCTTAATGTTAACAGACGATAGAATACATTAAAATAAACAAAAAAACGTTATATGACATGGGTCTTAAGCTCAACCATTTCCGAGAATAAAAATTATCAAAATCTCCAACTTGATGTAGGTACAAAAGTTCGATTAATTAAGGAATATTGACATAACTGCATAGAATACCATAAAATACAATGTTTATCACTTTTTTGAACTTCTCAAAGCTTAAAAATAATTAGCGTTGTAATAAATTTAAAATTCGATAAAATTCATATCGAGCAATGTGACAACGGTGCGGCAGTTAACACGAGGTACTAAGGTATCTATCAACCACCAATACGCAATTCAGTTGGTATCTGGATTCGACCGTGTCGGAGTGTTTTTTGCGTACCGCTATTTCCTTTTCCAGCGAGAGCGCGAAAATTGGATTTGAAAGTGTCCTGCGTGCATCGAAAATGGTGGTGGACATTTTGAGCATATGTTCTAGTTTGTTTTGTACTTGTGCTTTTAAAAATTACTGAATTTTGCTTTTTGGTAAGTACCTAAATTATTTTAAATATGTATGATTATTTGGACGACGTGAACATTTGAGTACTTTAATTATATATTTCTCAAATACGTAATTTGATTAAAAGTTAAGTTCCTGTTTTAAGAGATTCATAATTACAAAATTCGAGCACAATACTATCTTCGTACTACAAAATCGATACATTTTATTTTATTTATTTAAAAACTGGAAAACAATTGTATTGAAATTTACTAAATGTTTCACAATAATAGTTGTTTACATTTTTGCCGTAGGACAAGTCTGCCGCGTGTACAAGTGGTGTGCATCAGCAGGTTACGCGCTGTTGTCACGTAGTGATGAAACTCCCCAATATTAATACTCGCTGTTTTTTGAAAACTGTTAATCTTACGCCTCTGTAATATACAACTTTTATGTTCATTTATGATTACTCTATCTTGTGCTGAAGTAGTGGCAGTGAAACTTCTTACACTCTGTATTTTAAAGTAAAATAATATGCAGCAATATGTTACTATTGTGATTCTTACAACTTGAAATATGAATGAAACGTCAAAAGTAAATAGTAACAGAAAGCATGGCTTACAGACAAACATTCCTTAAACTACATAGAATATTGCACGTCAGTTCTAGCTCTATTGGCCCTTGCCAGTAATTTTCTACTGACAGTCCAGCGTCAATAATTAATTTCTGGCAGAATTCCCGCTGAAGCGGAACGCGCGAAATCATGGATCGAGGAATTTAATTCTGACGTACCTGTAATTGTTCGCGCCCCAGGCGCTCAGAGCATCGGCGCCTTTGTACGTGTTTATTAACTCGAAGTAGGCCGTGAAGACGCCCGGCACATCCGGCGACGCCTCTGCGACCGTCACTCCTCGAAATACGATCTCCGACGAGGATGCACTCTCCTCCACACTCACTTGTCTCTCACTAAAGAACTGCTCCAGGTCGCAGCAGCCGGCCGAGCAGATCACTAGAGTCAGCAGGGCGAGATGCCTGAGTGACATATTTTCGTCTTTTGTTTTGGTCCGCACTAATCCATCACTGTCCGCGGGAGGGCGCCGGGTTTAATGGTTCCTTCGGGGCGTGTCGCCGGGGCAATTTGGACGCTTCTTTGGGGGCTGAAAGAAGAATTCATGAGATTATCGTCTTGTAACTTTATACACCGTCATAAATTAGAATGGAATCGGAGTTGTAACTTTATTTTGCCTTTTTTGCGCTGATTTCTTTTTGGGGCAGAGGACAAGGCAATGACTTTTGTAAAATATATGCAGAGTATAGTGTTTGGGATAATACAGTGCGTAGCGAATCTAATGTATAATAAACTGCATAAAACTTAAGGAATTTATTTTTCGCAAAATCGCTGAGACGCGTCGAGAGGTTTTAATTAAATTCCATGTTTTCCTAGTCTTTTCCGACATTATTGAAGATGTTATCACTTCAGTGACAATTTCATTAAATGGCACCCAAACTTTTCTTTTCAGATTCAAAAAGAGGATTATTTTTTGAGTATAAAACACTAAAAGGTGATTGGGATACATAAGAAATTTATTGAGAACGATAAATAAATAACTTTAAATTCAAACAATTAACATACTTTAAGGAGGTATATCGGGGTCCGAGGGAAGTGAGGAGCGCAGGGGGGTCCTATGCTATGCAACAGCGATAATAATAATTGACACTGCGAACCTCGGACATCGGAGATATTGCGCGTCAAATTCGTGTAAAAATGCTTACGCATTCAAAAATGTATTGTGTGTAAACTGTGTAAAATATAATTATTATATATAGCAAATATATCGTATTATCCTCGCGAAGATTTGTATCCTTTATTTAAAATCCGTAAATCATGTGAATTGGCAAAACAACGAGAATTATGTTAATTTAGTTCTAAAAAAATGAAATCTCTCGTCCAAGTCAAAGAAAATGTTGGATGCAATTTTAAAGGTTCTGTGATAGAAATTACATTACATTACTCACTGTTCGTGTTTTTAATCTCTATTTTAGTAATGTTACAAGAGTTTTGCAACTATAACTAATTCTTTATTCTGTACAAATGCTTTTATCTCAATTATTACTAATTATATTAATCAAGTAAAGAAAACTTTATGAAACCCTAAATATTGCTGGGTAATGCTTACGATGTTTTTATAAACTATTAAATATATTAAAAGGATTTATCAACCGTATTTTTTATTCCTACAAATATATTACAGCTTCCTATTCTTTTTTAATTAATCTAGTTTTTTAAAAACATTACAAAAAATCATCTGTTGTGGATAATTTATTGTTGATAACAATGTACATGGGATTTAGGAAAAATGTATTCCCTCCTTGCTGTCAGCTGATTGCGACGTTGCCACATTAATCCTCAAGTCAGACAGAAATGCAATTATTGGTTTCTCTTTCTAAGTAATACAGCTGTACTATGTTCAAAACTTACATTAGGTTTACATCAAAAATAAGATAATACTGTGTACTATATATGCAAAAGTTTTGTTTCACAATTTCTACATTTTTTTCTCAGTTATGGGCAAAAAAAGAGACGCACCGTCCATCTTCGCCATATAAACCTATGTTAAAATGAACAACTTTCAACAACAATATCTCAAAATCTAGATTCAAAAAAATATGACGCACAGAGGAAGCACTGGCTAATACGCTATATAAATTTCAAGTACATCTGTGCATTTGAGTAAACCCGATATACTTCCTTAAACTAAATGTGCAAAATGTACTCCATGCTTGACAATATCAGAGATTATAAAGCACGCACTTCACTTCGGATTTTCTCTTTTAACGCTTCCAAATTATCTGGTCTGTCAGCATACTCTTTAGACTTTAAGTAACCCCCAAAAAAAATTATCTAATGGGGTTAGGTCTGGCGACCGTGCAAGCCATTCGATAGATCCTCTTCTTCCTATCCATCGAATAGGAAACGTTTCATTTAAAATGTACGCACAGGGGCAGCATAATGCGAGGAGCACCATCTTGTTGAAAAACAAGCTCTTCGTCAATGGAGTCTGGTTCCAATGGATTGGGAAATAAAATCAAATTCAAGATATCTTTGTCACTGCTCAAAAATATGGGTCGGTCTATTACTCTTGCTCTTACTATTACACACCACTATGAGCCTCCATCATCTACGACCGGTTCTCTGTTGCCCAGTACCAACAATTTTGCCTATTAACAGTACCATGTAGAGAAAATTTAGCTTTATCGGAAAAAATAATGCCCTTTCCTATATTAATATTTCGATTACACAAATTTGCATGTGTTCACAGAATTTGTTTTGTCTACCTAAATAGTCTTCAGATAAATCTTGTACTGGAATAACTTTGTATGGATGATACCTATTTGTATCTTTGAATGAACAGCAGATTTCGACAAGTGTAAACTAGCAACAAAGTATGATAAGGAAATATGTGGATTTTCTTCCACGGAAAGCAAAACTTCTAGTTGGTCATTTTCTTCTCTATCAGGACGACCAGACAAGGCAAGTCTCTAACTTGACCAAATTCCCTAAATTTTGCTTCAATTTTACTGACTAGCATTTGAGAAATGGGAGGACGATTAGGATGGATTTGACTAATTAACTAAGCTGCTTCTGCTTGAGTGATCGTTCTATCACCAAACCCAACCATACGGAGTATTTCAATTTTATCTTGTTCAGTTAACTTTGCCATTTTTTAAAACCATTTTCAACAGTTTAAAGGTAAAAAGACTACTAAGGAAAGGAAAGGAATTAAAAAAACAAGCAAAAAGCAGAAAAAATTGCACAAAAAACATAATTTATGAAAAAAATTTCTTATGGGACACAACCATTTTTTTAGTGTTTTATATTCAAAAAATTATCCTCTTTTAGAATCCGAAGAAAAAATTTGGGGTTGTCATTTAAAAAATTTGTCATTGACGTCACAACTTGTCATTTAAGTTATATTTGATGCAAAAAGAGCCAATTCCCGAGCGGCTTTTTCCTGATCCTGGCACATTTTTTTTATAACGCTGTTTTGCATGTTCGACTTCTAATAAATTCCTTAAGTTTTATTGAATTTGTACACTACATTCGGGAGGCACAGTATATACTTACAAGGCGACTCTCTAATTGAGAGTAATATTTTTTATAGTTGTGCAAAATAAACATTTTTTTGTTTTTGAAAACAACATCTGTTCCGGTTTTGTCCTGAATTTAAAGAAAAGATTCAAAACAGCCAGCAGCTTGATCCACACAAAGTTGTGCACGTCGCACAACGTAACATTTTAAGAATCTTATTTTTTTGTATCAACCTATTATTGGCATTTATAAGACAATATTAGAAATATCAAGAAAACCACATTATTGTTTAGGAGGTAAATATCAAAAGGAATTACTTGGGTCTGCAACAAAGCAGGGACTCGTTGCATTTATTGTCTGGAATAGACATTGGTGTTTGTATATCTGAGTTAATAGATCGTATTGTTAATTTTTTTAGTGCTTGTGATTACAATTAAGTTTTTCTTTCAAAGGGCTATATTTAAAATGCAAACAATTATTTGAAAAGAATTCAGTTTGTTTAAATCATAAATAATATTTAATTAGCTACAAAAGCAATAAGATGAATTTTAATTGAACTAGAATACCCCAACAATGCAGTTCTCCATAACTGAAACTCCAATAGAAAATTGAAATCAATTTTTCGACATACAAAAAACTATTGTTATCTAAACTTGAAGCCATATGGTGTACATGGTGTGGCCTACAACTGGATTCCATTCTCAAATAATTGGAAACAGTATGTCAACGTACAAGTATGCAACTAATTTAGATGTTAATAACATTAGAACAGATTATGGGGAAGTGGATGTGGGAGTTCCGCAAGTCTCTGTACTGGGTCCCACCCTGTTTCTTTTATACACAAAAGAGTTTGATATTTTAAATGTAAATGCTTTTCTTGTTATATGATAAAACACTATTCCTGGAATCTAAATGCGATACTGTATTTTAATGTTGTAGCAATGCAGATACAAATCTTTACCTATAACCGTAATAAAACACAATTAACTAGATCTCATAATAGACAAAAATATATACCGCAATTAAAAGCAGTACCTAGTAATATAAATTTCTGTCAAGGTGTTAAATTTTTGGAAATTACTTTAGATGAACGTTTAACATGGCATAATCACCGTGCCCATTTCATTTCAAAATTGAAATAATCTTGTTATTTGTTTAGAAAATATACCATTTTCACTGCCAGATCAGTTAATTAATTTATCATGCTCTAGTTTCTTGCAGATTAACATATGGCATACGTACAAAAGAGAATATTAAAGTGTATCGTTGGAGTGCCTAGTATTATTACTGCTGAGAACTTTTTAAAACTCATAAAATTTTATTGCAAACATGTTCTTCTATGAGTTGCATTTAAAAATAAAGATGACTATATTTTAAATGAACAAGTGTACGAAATTAATACAAAGCAAAAAAAATATTATTTTGTTCCACATTCTAAATATTCCCATACAATGCAATAATTTGTTAAAGGGAAAATAAATATATTTATTTATTTAAAGGGTTTTTAGCGACTTCCATCTTTAAATTCAGCTACCTCAAAAACTCTCATTCGTCATGTTTCATTGAAGATACATCTTCTTAAAAAGGAATAAAATAAAAAAAGTTGTGGAAGGGCCATAACTTTTCAATGCAGCAAAATTTCATCCACATAAAGGAACTTTATTGTAACATGTTATACTATTTTTATACAATTAGAAAACAACATAAAATTAAAATGAATCGCAACAAATATTTAAGATAATCTTATTAGTCTAGGCGGTATCTGTTTCGGGTTGGGTAAAGCGCATATGATCGGAGATTTTTGCTTTAATGGCTTCTAAATAACATCAGAAATGATAATTTTTCTATGCAAATAAAACGTGGGCTTAATTGTTATTGCAAAAAATTTGTAATTAAATTTTGAACAAGACAGAGTTAGTTGCAATTCGAAAAAATAATTATTGTTGTTGCAAAACTCGGAAAAATCATTTAAAAAATTGCAAAAAATGCTAGTTTATTTGTCAATTTTTTTCAGACACTTAAATAATACCTAGGATCTTCATACTTTTCCCAATTAAACTTCTTAGTGTATAAAATCAGCACATTTTAAATAATAATTGTTTAATTTTTTTTTTAATAAAAAAATTTTGAAAATCAAATTTCTAAAAATCTAAAGCGTTTGAATACTTGAAAATTTCACCACAAAATGAAGAGCTCTCAAGCTTTAAAATGCTTATTGAAAAATTCAAATCGGACGATTAGGTGAGCAGTGGTGATTGTTTTTTTCGCAATTTTCACGCTTATAAACAATTACAATAATTTAATGTGTTTTTTTTCAATTTAATTAAAATTTCAATTTTATAAATAAAAAAACTGATGATCCGCCCATTATTTTCGGAGTTATAGCCCGTTAAAAATAACCATTATTTACAGCAAAACTATAAGGGTATAGGGGCTGTTTTTTGAACTAATAAGTTTGTCATTCCGAGTACTTTCCAGATATAAATTTTCAAAATTTGCAATCACGGCACGCAATGTCACGCAAAGATATTCAAGACCGCGTGAAATCAATGAAATATCAGTGGTGGGGGGAGCAAACACACAGCTACTCCGATCTGAATTCTCGAGTTCAAAACTGCGACGCTCGGAAAAATTTCAATTATCTCAGCTTCTAATGGACCAATTTCGATGATTTTTTTTAAATCGATAATTTTTAATTAACTACAAAAAGAACACAATGTATTTAACACTTTACAAATAATTTTCAAGTGTATAAATCCACGCAAGACTAAAGCTGTAAAGTGTTTACAGTGGTGGTCATGGTTACCGTCCCACAGCATAAAAGACGGAGTGAGAGTATTTACTATGCAGTTTAAGCTCTGTTTAGTTTGCCCGCAACCAAATAATAGTTATTTACCGTTTTCTTTTCTTATTAAACGCAATTTGTTTAGGTGTGGTGTAAAATTTTGTTACTTACATTGCTTCTTGAGTGTTTTTTAAAACGTTGTAAAAGTTTAAATTGGATTGTAAAGACAAACAGCACTTGAAATGCAATCTCTCTATTGAAAAATCAATAGTGCGAGAAATACTAAACTTTAATGAAAAAGTAATTGAAACGTTTATTTCGCATAAAAGCAGAAGAATGGATTTTCACTAAAAAAAGTAATGTTGAGCACATTTTCGCAATAGCACTTAAAATAAAACTACTCAATTATATTTGATTTGTTTTTTCAATACTTTGTACTTAACTATTTACGGCCTCCCTAGTATGGAAGTTATGAGCCGCCACTGGTGTTAAGCTATAGATAAATGAGTATGGTAGAATTAATTGGTGCCATAACCACTATTTTAATGATAAATATAAACATTGCCTACCTATTATCAGTTTACTTGCAAGGATAGTTACACTATACATATAGGACCAAATAACATCAAATACAGAGTAGTTTTCGTAAAACAAAAACAATTTTCACCTTCGAAATAACTATCAACACGAAACTTCAACGATGTTCTATGTCTTACATACAAAATTGTTCAGATAATTTAATAATAATTGTCTAGCACTGACATAACATCGCGATCCTTTTTGGTCGAGGCGCGAAGGCGAACTAGTGCCACATGTAAATAAACAAATTAGAAGCAATTATTGCTGCGTCACCTGTTAGTTTTTTTAATTATGCATACGTTCTACAATCTCCATTCATATGACGCACGTAGGATAATTTCCATACGACATCGTCATACTTTAGAAAGGTCGATGTATCCATGATTTTTTTTCTATAGTGTAAATCCCATCATGATTACAAAAAAATATCATAAAAGTTTTAATACCAACTTGTCCAATTATAATAATAACAGTTAAAATCGGGACGTAAATATGAAACTGTTTATCTTTCAAAACTGTAGGATATTAAGACAAAATGTGGCATACTGAGAAAATTCTACAGATAGTTCTCTGTCCAAAAATAAAAAATAAGAGTTTTCTTTTTGAGATAATTAATGAAAAAGCTTTTATATTGTGTTATCTCATTTGTTTTAGATATTTCTTAAGACAAATCGATTCAAATTCAGCAAATTAACACATTTCTGGGAATTGCCGGAATATGCTAATATCATTCGAAATAATCTACAGGTTGTTACTTTTTTAGCCGCTATTCGAATCGCTCCAATTTTTTGTATATATACACGGGTATCCTGAAGACTGCGGAAGTTCGACAAAAATGTCGCAAGATTCTGGCCGTAGGGAATTGTTCCTGAACCTTTAAAAAGTCGATTCCCGTTGCGCACAAAATCGGATCTGCTCCTTTTTTCGAATTATCGCAAAAAACTGTTTTTTGACTCGCCAGAATTTTTTTTTTTTTTTTCAAAATTCGCTTGCATTGTATTAATTGCCTGGAATTTTAAATGTCATCGATAATCTGATACAAAATACTTTACTTGTGCCTCATTACTGCTTTTTGTAGAACTTAACGAACTTGTCAAATCTTACAACGGTCCATTTAATTAGCATGAGTTGGACTCCCTATTTTTCGAACTTCGCTGAATAGTTTGAATCGACCGCGCTGGCTTTGGGGTCACGTGATGCCAGTACGTAACTATTTGTTGATGTTTGATCCTTGGCATTTGTTTATTGCGTCATAGGTTAGACGATCCTCTCCATTTTTGTCGATTTTCAGAAATATTTGGTTTGATAATGGCTCATCCGAGTGTAAAGTGTAGTCACGAAGAAAATAGGCAGAAGATTATCATGCCTTGTGGTCAAAAAATCTCGCTTTGAAGAATAACAAACGCGAAGAAATTTCGAATTAGTGAGTTGTGTGAAAAACTTATCAAACTGTATATTTGTAAGACATTTTCGATTGTGGATTCCAAATTTCCAACTAGTATTTGTGGTAGTTGTGGGGGGTATTTGTGCTGAAGTGGGGTAGCTCAAATTACTACCTTTTGTAGGAGCTTTTAGGGCCATGAACAAACTGGTTGAGTGTTGTTTTACCACAAAAAAAGTTTATGCTGATGTGGAATCACTTGTTGAAGATCTAAAGAAAGCACTGGTTTCAACTCTCAGAAACCTTGAAACTTCACGTGGTAATCGCCCATTTGAAACAATACCTAGAATCTATTGATAACGATGGATTTGGTCTGTGGTCAGAACAAGCTGGAGAATCAATACACCGGGAGTTTTTAAAATATTGGGATCGACATAAGATTAATTTTTTAGAAGATCCTACATACATCGTTCAGTTGAAAAAAGCAGTTGTTGAATTCTCGTCACGTCATATATAAGTAAACTATTGTTTATGAGCCATGTCTTCGATAATCAATGTTCACTTTACTCGTCAGATATTTGCAATGGATTTGTGCCAGTGTGAGCTCACTCAAGCCAACTTCAGTTTCGAATTTGTATTTTTTGTTGATTGTTAAACCGATTTGTGTTTTTTGTTAACAAATCTTTGATTGTTAAACCGATTATATAAACCAATAAAATATTTTGTTCAAAAAAGAGAATGTTTTTATTTACAATACCCTAAAAAAGCTCATTTTCAGGAAATAAGGAAAAAAACAGTTTTTTTGCGATAATTCAAAAAAAGGAGCAGATCCGATTTTGTGCGCAACGGGAATCGACTTTTTAAAGGTTCAGGAACAATTCCCTATGTCCAGAATCTTGCGACATTTTTGTTGAACTTCCGCAGCCTTCAGGCTACCCGTGTATATGGACAACATTGACTGTTTTGAAAAAAGAGAAATTCTTGTGTTTATCCTCTGACTTTTTGATTTCATGAATACTTTTATAACTGATTTAAATGTTTGGAATATATAATTGGGAAATATGAATAACTTTTAAGCAAGCTGTTTAATTTTTTATCCTGCCTGTTGATTTGATGTTGATTTTAATTTATTAGAATTTTCTATTTTTAGCATTTAGTTTGTATGTCTTTGGACGCTTATCCGTAATTTTAGAAGTAGTACCTATTATATATTTTGTTCCACTTAAACTTGATTCGTTATCGCCACATTTTTAAAATTGTTGATCGATTTGGAGATAAAACTCAAGTAAATACAAGAGCAAAACAAATTGTGTTACGTAGGCGCTTGTTAACCTACTTTCACCTGAATCAAATTAATTTTGTTTAAACAAATCATCGGCTCGTTGGTCTAGGGGTATGATTTCCGCTTAGGGTGCGGGAGGTCCCGGGTTCAAATCCCGGACGAGCCCAGATTTTTTTGTAAAAAATATTGATGTGCCATTGTTAGCTGAAACAAAATAATAAAAAGTACCGCATAGTTGTTGGTTTAATTATCAATTTTCATTGGACTTGTACCTCTGAGAATTATTATTTTCGTCTACGATATCTAGTATTTATTCTACTAGTTGTCTGTAGTTGTCAAAAACTTGTTGTGGTCTTTGATATTCCATTATACCCCTCTTTACTCTACTATGTCTATTACACACGCCCATTATACAGAGTGTAACTTTAAATGGAGCTGATATTTAAACGCAGAGTACCTTTAAAATTTTGAAACACATACCATAAGTTTGTTTTCCCAAATTCTGTGGTGAAATTGATGACTTTTTTCCCTTAATTTTCGTATCCTGCTGCTGAACAGTGTAGTGCAACCTCAAACAAAACCAATGGGCAAAACTCGTATTTCTTGATTAGTTAAACTTAATAAAACACAACACTGCACTATACAAATTCTATTTAAATTTCAGTAAACCGCAAACTAAAATGAATGTAATAAAAGGAATCGGTGAATCGGCCGTTTGTTCTTTGCCTCCTGGCTTCCCATTATCATATCGCAACAGGTGTGTTGGTATTTTGTAGTTCATATAGATTAGGTTAATGTCTGAGGTTACTCGCAATGACATTTGGAAATTAAACACAGTGCCATAAAAAAATATTTCGAATCGAATCAAATCAGTACACATTTATATTTATTTTTTATTATGCACATTTTATAAAACATAAAACATAAAAAATAATTATTTTGAAACAAATCAATTTTACTTAGAATAAATTATAAAACAATTAAAAAAATTTCTTAAAAACACCTGACCTTTTTTTATCGTTTAGTGTTTCGCCCCCTAAAGATATAGTGACTCAAAATAACCTGTAGCCAAGTCATGTAAAAGGAATTTGTGTTTTTGAAATTATTTTTCATTATAGTTTTGCTATTTGATACTTCCTTAGTGTCGTATACGTAGTTTAGAAAGGTAACAATAGGCAATACTGATAAATGCACATATACAACCGAGTTCGAAAGCTGCCCAGTGACGGCGTGTAGTTAAAAAAATGAAAAAATAAAATGTCCCGACTATTAATTTGATTTAAAAAGTAATAATTTTAGATTAATATTATTAATAATAATGATAATAATAATAATAATGCATTTATTACCCAACAGAAAACATTCCATTTACAGGACAAAATAAGTAGATAATTATAATATAAGCATACTACTGTACAATAAATAAAGAAAACAAATAAATAAACAAAATAAAAAATAAATAAACAGCAAAGAGGAAAAAGCAAAACCTTTATTTAATATTGAAAATTATTGAAGTAATCGGAGGCAATTCTTAACAAATCATTAAAATTACAATGAAATAAATCACACTGATCTGCTACTTGGTTATAATTATTAGCCATTAAATAAACAGCAGATTTTACAAGCACATTTGTTCTAGCACTTCGACAATAAAACAGTGAACCCTCACGAGAGCCAGGTCTCGGAACTCGTAAGTATATTAGATATAGATTAAAGCCTGAAAAACAACAATGCTATGAAAATAAAAAAGATAAACTTGCAACCACCCTTCTAGTATTCAGCGACTGCATCCTGAATCTTTGTAACAGTAATTGGTGATTGTATCCCCTGTCAGGATAAAAATTGTCAAGACGAAAAGACAGAAATTTGAGAAAACGCCGCTGTATTCTTTCCAAGTGGTTACTGTATATCTGATAACATGGGTGCCAAATAAGGCTACAATATTCGAGTTTCGAACGTACCAGTGAATAGTATAGAGCAGGGGTCGGCAACTGGCGGACCGCGGTCCAGGTCCGGACCGCGAAAGGTAAAATACTGGACCGCCAAACATTTTTTGAAAGTATAAAATTATTTAAATAAATTATTTAAAAAATGTTTTTTTACGTTTGAGTGCCAACCTTATAATTTTTTCTAGTATTTTACAATTGTGTGAGTGTTTTGAGTTCTTAATGGTTAGTAAGCAGATTAAATTTGAGTCCAAATTAAAATAAAAAATTTGTAAGAAATATGAATTTTTTTCTGGACCTCGTTAAAAATTTTCAAAAGTATCCGGACCCCACCTAAAATTACTTGCCGACCCTGTATTTGCTTTTAAAAATGGTCATATGACTTTATAGGTGCTTATTACACACGAATACATATATGAGTATTTAAATGTTTAAACAACAATCAATCATAGCCCCAGTAGTTTACATACAAAAATTAAAGTAAGAAAATGCTAACTGAGAATATTACAATTTGTAGTTTGTTTAAATTTAGATTTAATGTAATGATTCACAATTTCTGAACTTTTCAACTTACAAATTAACTTGCAGTTATATTAAAATTCTAAATAATTGTTAAACATGCTTGCGTTTTTAGTTTGACATAAATAAATAGTTTAAATAACCATGCTAGAATATTTAACTAACTTACAATTAATTGAAATTCATATTATGTGACTTCTAACTATGCTCTGGGTTGTGTAGATCTTGAGGACAAATATATTTATATTGAATAAAAGAAAACAAAAAATACTGCTAAACAAAAAAAAATTAGATTTACATTCGTAAATTATAATTATTAAAGATTTTTTTTAATAAGACACATTTGTATTTAGCTGAAGCAAATTATTTCCACTTAATGACAATGTATCCTTTTGCATATCTGTTGTTATGTTGACCATATTATGCGACATTCCATCCTCGTTAAGTGTGTCGTCAGCGCATTATTTATTCTAAGCAACTCTTCCGGCAAGGACATATGTAATTGGTAACAAAATATACTATAAATCTTGCAAACTGAGAACATAATGTACGCAATCAAAATTACCAGTATTATATGAGTAATACTAACAATGTTTATAAAGTTACAGAAAAAATTAGCCTTGACATTAGTGAGGCTAACAATAATGTCAGATACTAAGTATATATTTCTGTTGACATATTAAATGACGTTTTCTTCAGCGTAACAGGGAATATTTGTTTGACTAGTTCGTAGTATAATCATCATCATTTTTCTTTTGTGATTACGAAACGATATTATAACCGTAAACTTAAATGTTAAATTTATTAAAATACATATAGGTACAGGGTGATTTACTATATTTTAACCCAACCCCCCCTCCACTCCCCCATTAACTTTTTTGTTTTAAGAGTTAAGAGTTAAGAAAAAAATGTGAAATACAAAAGTTGCGCGATTTTTATGAAATTTTCGAAAATGATAGTAGAAAAACAAATGAAGTCCAATCAAAATGGCCGCGGGTGCTAACTTTCTTAATTTGAATGAAACACATATTTTTACACATTTGGATAGAACGTTCTCTGTCGAGCATAGTCATATACCTAGGGTTTGTTGGGTCCATCTCTAACAATAAGAGAGATAATATTAAAAAACGAAAAGAAGGTCGTGCAACTTTTGTATTTCACATTTTTTTATAACTCTTAAAACAAAACAGATAAAGGGGGGTCAAAATATAGTGAATCACCCTGTACATCAACGAAATATAAAAACATTTTTACAAATACAACATTTAGTAGGTTAGAAATAGAAATTTCTAAAAATATGTGCCTACGGCTATATTACATACCTGTTGAATATTTTTTATAGAGATTTATGAAAATGAATATCACGTTTTATAATTATTGTTTATGATGATCATGCGAAAAGTGACCCCCTCTTTTTCACGGCAATTATAAAAAGTTCAGAATAAAACTTGCAGAGAATTTTTAAAAAGATTTTGACAGATATACCACAAAAACAATGCTACATTTGTCAATACAAGCCTGTAGACACGTAGTGTTTCGAAAACCGTTAAAGGTAAGTGTCCTATTAAAAATATTCTTGAAAGTATGCCTACATCTAGAGACTATTTCATTCACATGTTTTGTGCAAAGAACGATTTTAGCAACAAATTGAACGGGTCCATAGAAAAGTAATTAACAGTATCTGATTCCTGTTGCTGATCTTTAACCCACAATTCACATAATACTAATACGCTATTCTTCTCCCACATAAGTCTCTAGAATTCTCGCTAATTTTTGCTGTTAGAATGAGAAGAAGAAATATTGTAAGGTTATTAATAACAATTTTTAAAAGACACGCCATGAAAACAGATATGTACTGAATTTATTTTCATTTCTTATTTTTTAAAGAATTGTTATTGCCAAATTTCTACTTATAATATAAGAAAAACAATAGTTTTAAATAAAAAGTAACAGCAAATTTTGTATATTGAAGAAAATATTACTGTTAGAGTAATTCCTAGGTAAAGTAACACACTTTTCATGAATTTTAATGAAATCATAAGGTTAGAGAGTCGGCTTAAGAAATTCTAAACATAATGCTGTTTTTCAATTTAGTGTTTGACCTTTGGGAAATCATTGAACATCGCTTAATCCTAGGGGATTCTCAATTTCTTTCTAAACTTTTTTACTACTTTCAACAATCCATTCTTTACGATACTCAAGAACTTGCAACTGTATATCAATTGATATCTCTTGTCAGAAATCGAAGTAGGTATACTACAAATAAAATATTAATATTTTCTAACCATTTTGTTCACAAAAATTATTATTATTAATATTTGTTGAAAGGAAGGTTATGTTCAGATCAATGAATACTTTCCCTGTCGTCAATGTCCATATTGTTGCGTTTTACGTAGAACTTCTTTTTGTGAACGGCGCTTTATATGATGGATTCGAAGATAGAATGTAAAGGGAATAAAACAAAAACAAAAAGGGAGACTATCAATTCCTTTAGTAAATGTGCAGGGTTTAATTTTGAAATGGGAAGATGCACAGAAAAACAACCAGGAAAAAACCCGAGAAGAAAAGATTTCCGAACAAAAAGAAATTTGAAATCAATTTGCTAATTGTAATTTTTCTTCTATTAGATAAAATACATGCTTAAATTATATGAAAAGGGTTGATGTAAACGTTCAGAAAAATTATAAAAAAGAATTCAATAAGTGAATTAAGGATATTTGTTGATTATTGTCTATTTAAGTTAAATAATAATAATTACTTAAAACATTTTATGGACATATATATATTAATGCAAATGTAGAGTATTTCGACTGTACTAATTTTTAAAACAAAATTATATTGATGATAACCCAAAGAGAAATGGAACACAATTCTGAAAAGACAACTAATCGAAAAATAAATAGAATGTAAATGAAGGACAGAGTATATTCATCAATAGCAGCAATTGAACAAGCCCATGATATCATATTATGATAATTTTTGAATACGTTCCATTTATATTATTAATTCAGTTTAGATGGCATGTCGGCTTGGGGCTAGATGGAAGCAAAACGAATACGAAATTTATAATATATTTTCTCAAAGGAATGAGTATAGAGATATTGATTATACATATTTGAGGAGAAAAATGAAATTGTATGAAAGTATTCGCTATTTAACATTTGCTTCTTAGGAATATGAACAGAAATCAGTGAAAAATTCGCCCTAATGCGAAATGTTTTGTTTTATCTAAATATTTATAAAGAAAAAGACAAAATCATATTGCTAGAACTAGACTTTGCGTCGTACTAAACTTCTCGTAATGTATTAATGCACATGATAATGAAAAATTCAGACCTTGCTCTTACAGTTTTGTGTGGAGTTATGTAGATACTACATATTATTTCTTTGTAAAACAAAAATAAATATAAATATTTCCTGAAATATTCGTATTTTAATTATATTAATATTATTTGCAGCCTATACAGTGTCCCACATTTTTTTCTTTGTTGTTTCACGTAACACAGCACCTAAATTTCTATTTTTATTTTTATGTTAAAAAATTATATGGACTGTGATTTAAAAACTGTACTTAGAAAGACAATATAGATACTAATGTTCAATTTCAGACTAATCTTATGTTTTTTAATATCTTAATAGAGCACGTTGTCAAGTGCAGGATTACAGTAAAATGATTTGATAGGTAGGTATAACTTTAATTTTTAATAAGGAAGATATGGGTTACCTAAAAAATAACCATATTCTAACATATACCGTCTATGACAGACTCTTTTTTATCTCTAAATATTAATTTCAGTTACTGTCCGTAATTATTTATTTGTTGTATTATTTAAGAAAAATATTACATTTTAAAATAAATATTTTGAGTCAAAGGAATCAATCAAATGGTAGTTGGAAATTGACGCAAGGGGTTATTTATTTAAAAATTTATAAATATTTAATTTTTTCTTCTTGGTGGAGCAAAAAATTCGATTAAATTTAAAAAAGTGTTCTTTTAATGTTTTACTAAGTATTACCTCATATAACTAGTTCTGTTTCAAAATTAGCTGAAAACATAAGACTCCTAAAACAATTATATATGTTTTCGTATATTTAAATTTAATTGTAACTTACGAAGTGAATTTTTCTGACGGTTTTTACCACTTCTTTATCTCTAATGCTACTCGTACTTTAAAAATTAAAGTAAAAGATAGATATTTTATGACCTATTTTTCAGTGTAGACACAATTAGTGATATTTATCTTTATTAATTAATACTGGTTAGAAAGCTGATAACCAAACTTACATTTTATAAAATAAATAGTAGTTGGCGATAGTCTAGAAATATAACTTTTTTCAATTTTATAATTGATTTACATCATAATTATTTCTATATGTACAGGGTGTCTCATAATTAGCTGCCAACCCTGAACAGGCCGATTCTATGATCAAAACTAAGTAAAAAAGTTCATATGAACATGGGTCCGGAAATGCTTCCTAAGGGCACAGGGACCCATTGAAGAGGGAGGAATGGAAATCATTTTTTTGCAATATCTCTCAATCGCGTTGTGATAAATGAATGAAATTTGGTATACACAGCTAAATTTTGATGAGCAATTTGATGGACTAATCCATTTATTTCCACAAGGTCCATTGGGGTGGGTACGGGGGGGCCCTTGGTACTTTGCGTGTGTAACTTTTTCATCTTTGACTTTTTAACACATTGGACAGCAAATTCCGTTTTCCCGAACTGTTTTACGTTAAAAAGGTACTCTTGTTTCAAATCGTTATCTTGAACGGTTTCTGAGAAAATCGCTCTTGAATGAATCCCACTTTGGTCAATTTCATAGTAATTTAAACAAAATTCCTCCTCTTCAATGAGTCCATGTGCCCTTAGGAAGCATTTCCGGACCCATGTTCATATGAACTTTTTTACTTAGTTTTAATCATAGAATCGGCCTGTTCAGGGTTGGCAGTTAATTATGAGACACCCTGTATATGTATAGGACGTACGGAGTGTTATGAATAATAATTTCCATTTTGGGTACATAAATAGCAAGCACAAATAATGTTCTAAAATTTATTTTATATTTTTTTTTGGTACAAAGGAAATAGCTGAATCTGTCTTGAAAAGCGGGCACGAAAATGTTTCATCGGTTTTTCCTCACATGTTTTTCCGTCTTTAGTGGTTTCTGAGAGAACCTGGATAATAGTTACAAAAAGAAACAATTTATTTCTATTCATGTAATAATTGTCAAAGTAATAAATAGTATCAATAAAAAGTATACTGTAAACATTGGCTTCAGTGAATTATAGTTTTTATTTTTATTTAAAAAACGCAATAATTTTCAGTGACTATCACGATCTGTTTAAAATTTAAAATTAAAATCCAATAATGTTCGAGAAATATAATTCACATATTAACTAAAGTTTCAGTATCCACAATTTTTCGTGTTCTAAAACAAGGTGTATATATCCTTGCGTAAAGAGGAGGCTAAAACAAAAATTTAAAAATATTGATGACATGAGAGACGTAATTCGGCGGACAATTTATAATTTATATAAAAAAAATTGAGGACATAAATAATTAAAATATATTGTTTGCCAAATGAACATATATAATAGAAATTTTCTATAGATTATATAGAAAATTTTATTTTTTACCTTTAGCAGAAAATTTTCTTAGGGACGAGAGAAACTCATTAAATTTTATTGCTAGAAGTTTTTATACATGTCCAACTGACTTCGGAAATACTATAACTATATTTTTATTATTAAATTTAAAGAAAATGCAATTTTTGCTGACTATGCCAATTTTCCAAATGAAAATCTGTGCTTCGTATAACATAAACAAATAATACACAGGGTGAATCATATTACATGTAAAAAATTGAATTGAAGCTCTTCTTATTAAACAAAATAAATTAACCAAATACACCTCAGTACCAAACTGCTTCCTCAATAAGTTAATTACCAAGAAAAAATTATTTTCAGTCATTGTTTTAAGATTTAAGACTTTTTATAGTTGCCCCAAAAACATTCTATAACGTAATATAAATATACTATCAACTCAACATAATATACATAATATAAAAATAAATGTTCGTCATGCAAGATTTTTTCCATACATTTGATTAGGTAACTTACTGAACTTAACATAGGAAAATGATTATTGCAGTGGCTTTTCCAGTTTGATGTACCATCAAGGATGAGCCTCAAGAATTTGACACAGTCTGTTTTACCGCTGGTTATAGTACAGTAATTAATATTAATTTGCTGAGACAGAGCCACATTTACTTGACCTATTATTCATTCAATTAGTTTGACTTTACTTGTGTGAAAAGCTGTAAACTACTTAGACATCTTGTACAGCTAATCAATGACAAATGGTCTGTATACATTTTGAAGAAATTATCACATATCGAACAATACAATACAAAAGTGGAGAGCCTAGAACTGACCCCTGAGGAACGCACATGTCATGGGAATTTGACTTAAATTTAAACCTACGGTTATTACTAGAAGATGTAATAGTAGTATATTGTTTTCTGTATTGTAGGAAGGCGTCTATTATTGTAAAAATAGACAGAATTATATTTTTTATGCTCACCTATATACAGGGTGTCTCAGGTTTTAATGAAGAAAATTTAGTGGCCGATAGAACTCGCAAAAATAATAAAAAGTAAAGTTCATATGAACTTGTAGGTTTTAAAACTTTTTGTCGAAATACAAGACATTAAATTTTATAAAAAAAAAACTTTTCAAATATCTCAAAAACTGCTTTACCGATTTTCATTATTAGCACGTCTTTAGCAATAAGTAAGGGGCTTAATTTAATGCAATTAGCATTAATTTAATTATTCCAGAGGCGGCGCTGGTGCATGATGCAAATATATTTTATAGAAAAATTTGATTAAGCTACTGCTTCTTTATATATTTGATATAATTTTTAGATTTAGTAATTGAAACCAACTTTTTGAGCTTTTTTATTATTTAGTTTTATTAATTAAATTACATTTATTTTTCCAAGCTAGCACAACAGACAAAAAATGTAAGGGACAAAAAATTGTACTTTTAATTACTCGATTTAAAAATATTATCATACTTCTAATAATAAAAAACAGTGGCTTGCACAAAATTGTTTATAAAATATTTAGTGATGATGCCCCTACGCCACTGGAATGACTAATTTAATTCTAATTATATCAAATTGAGCCACATATTACTAAAAATTTACCAAATTTTATCAAAATCAATTAATGTAAATAGTTTTTGAGGTATTTGAAAAAACAAGTTTTTTATTTTTACTTTAACGCCCTATATCTCGAAATCATACAAGTTCATATGAACGTTTTTTTTTTAATTTTTGTTTATTTTGATACATTTTAAGTCCAAAAATTATTTTCACATACAAATATTTTAATGATTTTTAAATAAGTTTTTATTGATGTAATTTTCTGCTTCAAAACAGTTAAAACAACTGCCAAACTGAAAGCATAAAACCCCTAAAAACAATTACGGCTACCTCTATATCAGCGCCTGATGCCACAAAATAATCTGCTGTCTAAAACAAAACTCGCATCATACGAGCTCCGGAAACCCACTTCACGTGCTCACTGAAACGTGATCCTGACGGACGCGAGCTACCTTCCGTCTTCCCGGGATGAAACTGGCTGAAAATTTCAGCCGTGCGAACCGGCGGACTTTCAGCGCTCACTACCGGCACGGTTTTCAGCCGACCCTAATGAAGACGGCGTGCATGCGCCCTTCCCTGTTGACACACAAGAAAATCTCTTTTTAAATACTCTTATTTCTACCTATTTCTCTCCTTTCGGTTCATTGTTATGCGGCGAGGGGTGTCTTCTATTTGGATTGGATTTGTCGGGGTTGGATATTTCTTTGCCTCGTTCCCAGCTTATTCGAAATGTATCAGTATTTCCTGGAAATAACTCGCATTCTGTTTGATTATCCAAAACCCAATTCAAACTCGATATAAGATGAAAACGTATCCCATGACGTTGAGAAATACGTTCATTACTTCTAATATAAGACTTATTTGTTACTCTTTTAAATGTTTTTTAGTTCTTTCGTTATTGTTAATTTTTCAAATAATATATAGAGTGTTTACAAAAGATAGAATGTATTTGTAATAAACATTTACAATAATCCAAATGGTTGAAAGTGCGAAACGATGCCTGAATTTGTTAAGACATGTTGAGAACTTCTGGACTCGTACCCAACTTACACACTACATGAAAAGAGTTAAATAGTTGTAGACTAAATGGTATATCAAGCGTTTTTTGTTCCATTTTCTGTAGTAAATAGAAAAATTCCTAGTTAAATAAATATTCTAAAATGACTCATCTATAAGAAGCACTGTATTGATGGACGTGGTGGTAAGGAATCGAAACGCTGTTGAATGCTGCGAGTTAGCTCCAATCTTTATGCGAGTGATTTTCAAACATGCGTACACCGACACTCGTTAACAGCGCTGTTGATGGAATGCGCTGTTCCAAAAAGTTTTCATCATAGCAAGGTGGTATGTCTGTAGGTATTGAAAACAAAGTCTTTATTTACAGAAATTGTTACTGCCAATCGAGTTTTTGCATCTCGGTTTATTTACTCTCAGAGTTGTAAACATCCTGTGTTCAGAATGTACCGATTTACTGGTGTATGAACCATTGACATAATAGACAAGAAAACAAATGAAGTTTTAATATTATTTTTTAAATAGACCGTAAATGTACAAATTTTAAAACTTTAACTTTTTTTTTCTTGATATAGCCATTTGGTCTCTTAGATTTACTTAATTATTTAGGGTTAATTATGCAACAAATGTAAATTGTTTGTGCAAACAAACCAGTTCCCTTTTTTCGACAAAGAAAATATTTAATTAATGCAAAATAAAATAATAAATTAATTCAAATAAATTAAAATATTCCAAGAATTGTTACTGTAAAACTGCTAATGCAATTTTCTAATAGCAATCACTAAAAAGGAAGTTGTAGCAGGCTTAGAGACGGCAATTTTGAGGAAGTTATAGTTTTCAAATAAACGCGTTCTAATGTATTAAGCTTTACAGATTATTGGCCTAAACACTCTGTACAAAAAACTAATGACAATTATCGAACTACTCCCTAATTCACTGCAAATTACAGGTCGAGTTTCGTTTTTCATATCCATCCTCTGATCACACTAGTGCGAAATTGCATTTTTTTTTGAACAACCGTCATTTCTCAAGTAGCAGCTGCCCCCCACCACAATAATTCCTTCTATAGCCCAAACAGTCGAGCCGTACCACAGCTGGTCTCAGTCTGTTATTTTCAGCCAAACTAGAGTTCCATCTGTGCGAATTCGCACTAGTGTGACTTTAGTGTGGGAAAAAGTGTGGCTGAATTTATATCATATAATCTAGAAGTAAAGTGAATTATCAATATGATGTATTTTTTTCTTAAAAATATAGACTTTGAACTTTAAAAAAATACGAATTAAAAAAGTCAGTTTTCGAAAAATTATTTTTTTCGATCGCGTTTTTTATTTACAATTTTTTTTTTCAAAACTAATTACAACATTCAATTTCTCGGACAATTTTACTCCATATTTGATATAAATATTGTTTTCGTTAACAAATAAAGAAGACGTAAAGGTTCAAAGTTGACAGAATCCCAATTCGCACTAGTATGACCTTTAAGGTGAACCACCCCACCTTTGAGGATTAATTCTTAGTAGATTTTTTTAAAATTTTCTTCTCCTTCCAGGAATATATAATAAGATGTCATAGGTCATAATTATTTATAAAAATTTAGAAAATACGGTTGCATTTGGTATCAATTTTATCATAAATTAATATCAAGGACATAATTTTTATTTTTTATTAAGCAATAATTATTCCTTAAAAAGACATCATATTATAAGGTAAGCCTATAACCATATTGTATTTAATAATTGCTTCATGTGCATCACCTTTATTTTTAAAATTCTACTTCCACATATTTCATCCTACGAAATTATTGTTATTCACCGGAGGCTATTGTCGATTTGGATTGGTTGAAGTTCGTATGGACTCAGAAATTGGTTCTATATTTTCTCTACTAGTTCTAAATTGTTTGAAATATGAGGATCTCGTAGCTTGTACGTTTGTATATAACTATATTTTATATATCAGGTATACTTTAATACGTACGTACGTGATGAAAAATGTATCAAACATTCAATTACATCGAACATTTATAAACTTAATAATTTTTACATCATTTATATGGATATATCCTTTGTTTGACACAATTTAATTGAAAAAAATATGCGAAATGTTTGTAAATTTGGACATTTTTATTTCAATTTTAGACACATATTTTGAGAACGAAAATTATTGCCTTAAAAAGTGTTTAAAAAATGAGTTCTTTCGTCTTATTTTAAACCAGTTCTAGCAAATATTAAAAAATTATCACAAATTGGTCAAAACTAATTGTAAGTAACTCAGAGCATGTTTCTTTAGGTTCATGGTTCTGTTTCTGTATTTTGTTTTGTTTATTATTTGTATAAAAAACAAAAAACTTTTACAAAAAAATACATTTTGAACCCACTGTTTGAAAAGTATTGAATATGACCAGACTACTTTGAACTGATTTTTTTTTGTTGCCTAACCAATATTTGCCTTTTTTACTAAACAGAAAATGTGGAAACAAAA
This sequence comes from Anoplophora glabripennis, assembly GCF_000390285.2. Classification (NCBI taxonomy): domain Eukaryota; kingdom Metazoa; phylum Arthropoda; class Insecta; order Coleoptera; family Cerambycidae; genus Anoplophora; species Anoplophora glabripennis. The sequence goes on along the minus strand of NW_019416327.1, from coordinate 2,238,542 downwards.
AGATCCAATTACATTACAGGCCTGAGCATTCGATTAAGTTCAGTTTAGATCTGTGATAGGCGTATTTTTGCTTCAATTCAATCCTCTTTCTATTGTCTTTAAAATTGAAGTAGAAGAAAATATGTGTTTCTTTTTCAGAATATGTATTCGATTTAATCACAGCAATAAAAAGTGTTAAAAAAATTATTTTAATACTTCTAAATATTGTTATGGAAATATCAAGGTTTCAATATCAAATCTCACTTGGATATATTTGTTTAATAAATGGGTATGCAAAAAAATAAATTCAAAGAAGTGATACCTAATTTGCTTGCAAGATTGTAATAGGCCCGTTTAAGTGGAAAATGTAAAATCCTTTTTCATTACCGTCACTATAATTTAATAAAAGGTCCCTCCAATCAATTATTCGAAGTAGCTGACACAAATAATTTATTTAATGACTGCCTAAGGCGTCTCCTTCATGGCCTCTCTTCCTTCTTCCTCCATTTGCCCCTCAAATAAGGCGCGTTTGTTTTATTTCGATCAAATGGGAAACTACGTATTTATCTGGCAAATGTTGATTTTACTAAATTTCGTAAAACTTCGAGCCGAATTCGAATGGGCGTAAATGGGGGACGCACTAGGCGACGGTTACATTATATGCGTAGGCGTTCGTAAGAAAAATTGTTAGCAGAAATGTTTACAAACAAACACTTATACCGGGTATTTACAAAAAAATATATCTTAAATAATACACATCATTAACTGGTAATATTGCTCGAAGCAACAACCACTTTGCTAATCTAGTAAACAGTTACGATCATTCGTCAGCCAAAGCCACCAGGCGTATACCGGTCTCAAAATTAAGTCTCATCAATACTTCATAGGTGAAACTACCAGCTATTTTTGATAACTGGTAAGAAAACGGAGTAAATATATGGGCACTGCTAATAAATGACTAGTTCTCAAAACTGACAGAGGGTGACCTTCTGCTTTGTAGGGAGTATAAAAGCAAATTTGTGTTGCCACTGGGCAAAACAATTTTTGGGTTCAGATAAATGCGTTTTACTACTTTAGTGAGCAAGCGATAATTTTAGAGAGAAATTGGGTTTAAATTTACTAAATCTCTGGAATAATAGGTCAAGAGGTCAACAAGGGTCAAGTAGCAGATACACTAATATGCATTCCCGAAGGATTGGCGCGCTGAATCCGAATCTGGCCGCAGAATTGCTCTATCACGTCAGGTTTTTGAGATATCCTAACATAAAAGTGCAAAAAACACTGTTTTTCGTCATATTTGAGGTTATGTAGTAATGCCATCTATTCTTTTTTTAAAAAAATACATATAATTTAAAAGTACAAGGCTCCCTCTTTCGAATGCCGTTGAGTTTGCTCAAATATATTTTTTTCGTTGAGTTATCATATGTTGAAATTTCTAAGTTTATCAGTTTCTTAATATGCGAAAATCTACTAAGAAACCCTTAGACGTCAAACAATTGATTGCAGTTCAGAAACTTCAAACTCGCAAACTCCAAATCCACAAACCCACAAACCACAAACTAACAATCCCTAAACCCACAAACCCCAATCCCACAAAACCTGATCCTACAAACTCCAAGCTTACAAACCCCAAGCCCGCTAACTCCAAACCCACAAACCGTATGGGTATGAAGTTTCTGAATCGACTGCTTGATGTCTAAGGGATCCTTAGTAGATTTTCGCGTATTAAGAAACTGAGAAACTTAAAAATTTCAACATGATATCTCAACGGAAAAAAAAGATATTTGAGCAAATTCAACGGCATTAGAAGGAGGAATTCAATGTATTAGTTTTTTGAAAAAGAATAGATGGCATTACTACATAACCTCAAATATGACGCAAAACAGTGTTTTTTTGCAATTTTAAGTTAGGATATCTCAAAAACCTGACGTGCTAGAGCAATTCTGCTGCCAGATTCGGATTCAGCACACCTAAATCCTTCGGAAATATATATTCAATTTTCTGCTTCCAAAAAAAAGTTAAATTATGTTTTGTTTTGAAAATAATATTAATATGGCTCATGTTAGAGCATTATTTATCTGAAGCAAAGACCACTAAGATTGATAATTCATACTACCGATTATTAAGTATTTTTCTTTCACCTACTTGCACACGGTTTAAAAAAATGTTTGTTAGTAATAACATTATCAGCACAGTAGCCAAAGATGTATAAATTTGCGAAAACTGTTTTAAAAAAAAAATTATTTACCGTTTCTTCATAGAGAAGTACTTGCCGATTTACGATGTGGGCTATATAAAGTTTCCTACTAAACTACTTCTCTTATGATCCTTCATGAAGAATAGTTTTATTTGTTTCTTAAGATTTTCTATTTCGTACGAATTAGGGTTTCTGATTTCTCGGCTTATTTTTTTTCTCGGGACTCGAGAATTCTCGACTAAGAATTTCCGGGAATTCTCGAATTTTCGAGAAATTTCTAAAACTTAAAAAAGTCATAATTTTGGTCTTGCAATACGAAATAATAACACGCTAATATACTTATCATCATCAACATTTATATTTATTCAGTATTTTTATTAATTACTTAAAAATGTTTCTACTTCTACTTCTTCTTGAAAACCTTTAATTTGTCTTTTTATTAAACACTTTCAATATGTTTATTTCAATATTTTTTAATCTTAGCTTCCTTCCAATATTTAATAATCATTAATCACACAGTCTTTTAATTAATTAAACAAATAGTAGATAAGGAATCTAACCGAAGAAATTTCAAAAAGAAACAAGTTTTAATTTCAAGATACAGAAGTGTTATTCCTATTTATTATTACTACTTATCATCACAATTAGCAAAACAAAAATAAAATAATTAACTAAAGGAAGAGGAACTAAATATTTTCAGAATCAACATCAAGATTAGGTATCTGCTAATAAAATTTCTACACAGTCTTTTAACTAGGTACATAAAAAAATCAGCCTTAAAAACTTAAAATTAATAAATCACGAGCTAGTCGAGAAATTATTTCATTGAATTTTCTTCAAATATACATAATTTTACATCAAAGTATTATATTATTATTACTATTTTGATTTTCTCTTCCGATTGTTTGTGACATACATTGTAGGAAGATAGACTGACACAATTTTAGCTTTTATTGATTCTTGACAATTGCGAGATGTAAGTCATCGTTTCACCCAACACTAAAACTTTAAAATGGGGCTCAACTTTGGACTGCCCTTTTTTCTATAAAGCCACAGAATCAACAAACTGAAACGAATTAACTCCGAAACAATTAGAAACAAACTTTTTAGAACATCTAGCTACATCCAAGTATCGATCCTAGCAAATAAAACCGAGCCGTAGAGAAAATTCTTGTAAAGCGGAAAATATCCGCAAGAAGTTATCCATTTACATGATCGCTTTTAATTCCCAAATCCGTTTTATGGTGTCTGTCCGTGTTCATTATTAAACGATCCATCTAACCGTTGGTTTTCCAGGATTCGGGTCATCCGAGTCGTAGAAACTGATTGATTCAATAAAACTTTGGCTGGAGAAACAGGAAAACATTTTTTACTACTGACTAGGTCATCAGATGGAGCAAGTCTAGAATATAACCTCCGTGATTGGAGGCTTAAATAGAATTATGATCTGAAATTCCGTGGCATCTGCTTTATGTTATCAACCGGTGATGCAGGACTTCAAAGTATCGACTTCAGCAGCTGCTTTAAAAGCTATGCTCTCTCTCTAAGTTAGACACAAGGGCGACTCTGAAAGGGGTGTGTTTAATCAAAAATTGAGTTATGAAGATGTAAGTATTCTATATTTTGTATAACAGGTAATTTGCACGACAAATTATAGAAGAAAAAACTGGTAACGTAAGGAACGATATTAAAAAATATCCTTTTATTTTTTTCATACACTGGGTGGTAATTAAATACTTTGACAAACTTTAGGTGGTGGTTTTGTTATATGTCTGCAAATTGATTCTTTGCGAAGCGTTGAAATAAAAAAAAACACTTTTTCTAAAATATCTGATAATGTTTGATGCATTACTAATAATTTATTTAGTGAAAGGCAGAAATCCACTTAATTCGAAGAAAAATACATATACCAGAGTCGAAGAACCAATACTTGTAACTCATTTCGTAAGAAAGTTTATATACGGGATGTCCCAAACCACTCGTCCACTCCTTCTAAAATCCGAAGTACATGGTTATGTGAATGGTTCAGATGAAAGTTGCTGATCTCCATCTATCGTGCCCTTGTCTGTGAACATGAAGGTCATTTTCAAGGTCATTTCAAGGTCAACTTAGTTTTTTTTAATGGAAACCCTTATTGTCAACCCTAGATTTCAAAAGAGCGGAAAATTCTACGTTCACATGATGTGTGGGGTCCATTTGACCCCGAAGGTCACGTGAAGATCAATTTTTTTAACTGTTTATGGTTTCTTTTTGTATCTAGGTACTTTTTTAACGATATTAAATAAAAAACTGCTTTATCTTATTAACATTGAAAATTACTTTGTGTTATTATGGTTTTATGTTATTATGTTATGTTACGCATTAATTGTAATTGAAAAAAATTGACCTTTACGTGACCTTGGGGGGGGGGGGTCAAATGGACCCCACACATGATACATCATCTGAACGTAGAATTTTCCGCATCTTCCGAATCCGGTGTTGAAAATAACGGCTCCCATTTAAAAAAACTTAGTTCACCTGGAAATGACCTTGAAAATAACTTTCAAGGTCACAGACAAGCCCACGACAATATGTGCCCTTCAGAGATCAACAACTTTCATCTGAACCATTTTTTACATAACCATGTACCTACTTTGGATTTTAGAAGGGGTGGACGGGTGGTCTGGGACACCCTGTATATTTTCTTAAAACATTTATAATTTTAAATTGTGCATATACATGAAAATTTCAACAAAATAATTTACGCAGTTTTTTTCCAGAAGAGTATTACAGTCTCTGCATGACTAATAGACCGATCGAAATAACTCATTTAGAGTGTAAAAAAAAATTGTTACCTGGACTTTTATAAGTGGAAATGATAAAGGGGCTTGTTAAAAAAATACAAGCGTGATCAGAGCTGGCGGAGGGTTGATTTGGGGGTTTGAAAAGTTGTGATTTCATTGGGATTTCTGAAGAAAGTTGACGTGAAACAAAAAAGTATCCAATACAAAAGTGGTAGATAATGCAAAAGTCTACAACTTCTGTAGAGGTCACTTTTTAAAACTTCAAAATTTCCGAGAAAAATGCGAGAAACGGTTTTTTTTCTTATTTTTCGGTTTTTATTTCTCATTTACGCAAAAATAGTTTAATTTTGACCAAACTTGGTGAAAGTATACCTTTCTGTGTCTTAAATAACCACACATTTTTTTAGATAAAAAGATTAAGAAGTTTCGAAAGATTTTTTCCAGTCTGAAACACTTTTTTTTCAAAGAAAAATGCTACTTAGAAAAATCATCGTACAGACAGAATTCGGCCGGTGATCATTTTTTTCGTTTTGACATACTTTTTGGTGAAATATAAAAATCTGTAATCACAGTTTAAAAACATGCTCAAAAATGCAAAAAAGTAAAAAATGACTTGCAACTATGAATTTTTCAGTAATTGATGGTAATTTGTTCAAATTTAGAAAATCAAAAACTGATTACACCATTCACTATACGGAAAAAAATACAAAAAAAATACAGTGTCTCATTGTTTGACCCAAAACTTTATTTTTGTACAGTATTGTTATAATAAAACAAAATTATATAAAAAAACCGTTTTTCGCATTTTTCTCGGAAATTTTGAGATTATGTAAAAAATTGACTTCTACAAAAGTTGTAAATTATTACATGATCTACAACTTTTGTATGAGATACTTTTTTGTTTGACGTCAACTTTCGTCACAAATTCCAATGATACAATTTTTCACAACTTTTCAACCCCCTAAATCAACCCTCCGCCACCCCTGCTAACGCATTTATTTTTTTTGCGTTTATTATAAGCCCTTTTACCATTTCCATTTCCAGGTAACAATTTTTTTTTTTCTCTAAATGTAATTTGGTTGTATTACAATACATTTCAAATAATACAGATGAGTATTATTCACTAAAAAATATGGGCTCGTCCGGGATTTGAACCCGGGACCTCCCGCACCCTAAGCGGAAATCATACCCCTAGACCAACGAGCCGATGATTTGTCTAAACAAAATTAATTTGATTCAGGTGAAAGTAGGTTAACAAGTCATCGTACGTCATACAATCTGTTTTGCTCTTACACTTAAGTCTTATCGCCAAATCGATCAAGTATCCTAAAAATGTGGCGATAACAAATTACGTTTAAGATGAATAAAATAATATGTAACATTTACTAGTACTCCTAAAACAAATTAGAGAGACAGAATTAATTTTAAAAATCTAAAATAGCAACTATTGTGCAGTAATGGATTACTTACTTACTTACTTACTCTATCGAGGTGTCGAAAAACTAATAGACTGTTTTGATAGAGAAGTGTAGAGAAAGTGTAGAAAAGAACTTAAGCGTGGCGTTTTATAATCAAGAAATCGCAATTTTTATCAGACAATATAGAACAAGGATCATCAAGGCTAAACTAGAGCAACTTCATTTAATTTTTCCCATTGAAAATACTCATTAATTATTATTAATGCATGTGTTAATAGTTTCCTAAATATATTCTGCGAGCTGTGATTATGTCTATAATACGGTACATGAGTTTTTGCATGTTCCACAGGCGTGCAAAATTCAGGAAACTTAAGATAAACATGTGAGGTAAAAATATGCTTGTTGTTGTCTTATACCCTAAAGAAAAGTTATGCAGTAAAGAGATATTGTTTTTAACTTGCTTATTGTTAGATTTTCTTAAATGCTGGACAAAATATTGCACATATAAACGCCCCCTGGTATTTGTGCTTAAGGAAGTATAATAGACCGAACGACAATCGTCCTTTTTGCTGAAGATTATGAATGAAGGGAATGAATGCTACAATTTAATCAGCGCACAATCTAAGGGTTAGTTCTAACCGAAAAGGCAGTTCTTAAAAAAAGTTATTTCTAAAAGTTAAAAAGGTCAGTTGCAAAATTTGATTGTTAGAAGTAGACCTCCTTTCTTATTTGTTTGTATAAAAAAATGATTGTCTGTTATTTGCACAAATCGAATTTTTCGGGCGCTTTCTTTGAGCTAGCATAGGGTGATTGATTTTGGGTAGTTCTTAAAATTCCTTAGATTATCCCCTGAATTTAATTACACCGGATCAAGGAAACACTGTGTCGTCATTTAGTGCGACCGAAAACACAACCTGCCTTCTATTCTACAATTTCTATGCTATGAGATATAATCCAAAAACGCGCATGCGAGCAGCCTCAACGCGAACCGAATTTGGCTGTTTTTATACTCTTATTACTTACTACGCTCTAGGTCGTCTTGACCCTTTAATCCTTTTCTCGGTTTTCGAACGCACTAAATGACGTCACGAATAAACGCGCCAGCAAAAATCCGTTTAAAACATTGATTTCGCATTCCAAGCTTTAATAATAATTATTAATCAATAATTAACAACCTCTAATAGGCTTGTAATATTTTTACTACATGAATACATAAGGTTATAGATTATTTCTAGACTAAGGTAGATTATTTCTTAAAAAAATATATGCAAGGTTACACCTACCCGTAGAAGTTATGCCCGACTTATTTTAAAAGCTTTTAATAATAATTGACTTCACATAAGTATCCAATATTTTAAAATGATATCAATAATATGTTTTCTCTGATGAACTGATTGATGACATTGATATCCCTACTGGTTGTATTTTGAGCTCTCTACTTTTTTTTATTTTTTTTATGTCATTATTCTGGAAGGAAGAATTAAAAATTGTAATAGTTTATTTCACTCATATGCTAATACTATGTGTGTTATTATAATTACTCTGTTTTCCTTATATTAGGCGACATGCCTGTTTAAAAAATAAATAAATATCTGTTTATATTTATTGTCTAAAAAATAAAATTTATAAGACATTTTAAGTTTTCTACGCAATCTTTACACAGATCTTTAATTTCCCATATAAAATCAAAGCATTCATCTCCGAGCGTCCTCTGGCCCGAGATGACTTCCGAACGACGAACTTAATCAAAACCTAGATAACTTTCGCGCCATTTGGCTACATAATTCAGCGCAATCACTTCCAACAATTGAACTAATATTTGCCGTTATCTCAACCCCAGCTCTGTTATCTACCCAAACATGTAAATTACGAAGTGTTTTTGTTGATATTTGTAGAGAGCCAGCCTCATTAGTTCAATCTATACCCACACTTTAAATTGCATCAGATAAGGATGTAATTTAAAGTTCGCGCCTTTCAGATTAGCACGGGAGCTACAAACAAATATTATGAATTTAAAGTCATGTCAAATAATGAACAGTTTTATGTGTAATTAAAACTACTATGCATGTAATACTTACTATCTCTATTCTCTGCCCGTCATCCTAATCACATAAATTATTGTGTGGTAGGAAGACCTACAAATTATTCTGCAGTGCAATCAGATGCTTGTCATGTAATTGCACTAAATTAAATAGTATGTCTAAAGCAGCTTTAAAAGGCGTTAAATTGAACGATAAATTAGAAAATGCAGTAATATACAACATATTTTGAAAAAATTAATTTAAGTAATGCCCTTTTACACACAATCGAAACTTTTGAAATCTGAATAAATTTATACTGTAGAGCAGTTTTTATTTTCTACATTGTTTTGTATTACACCGAGAAAACAATTCGTTTATTGTCAATAAATTTATTTTCGGATAAATAAGTTTTGGTTTTGGATACGATCTAACAAATATAGTTTTACCAGAAACAAGAGATATGTAACAAAAGCCGGGACTCGTGATAGATTATTTGTTAGTTCTCGAAATGGATGGGCCAACTCAGTCAACAATAATTATTGAAAAGTTAAGGGTTTTCAAGTAGGTTTAGCGTCGCCATAAAGTCGTTGAGGAACTGGTGCCTCTTGTCACCGGGAGTAATCAATTTGCAAAGCTCGACCATCGCAGTCCTTCGGAGAAGGCCTAATGAAATTTAGCAATGATTTTGAACAAGTAGACTTAGATCGTCGGGGCCATGTGTTGGACAGCTGATCTCGACTAACTGGGTCGGTTCAGCCCATGGTGAAGGGGAAAATCGATATTTCTAATAATGCGTGAAATACATTCGAAAAGAATATTGTAAGGAAAATAATAATAGATCAAATAGCTGGATTTTAGGCGGATTTTTCAAGCTATAAGAATAAATTAAATGAGACACTGTGTATTATGAAATACAAATGACTTAACTGAAATGAAATTTACATTTTCTAAATTAAACCTGAACGGTTTATAAAATACTTCTGGAGACGTGATACGTAGTAACGCATCCAAAAATTAGATTCTCCGCCTCGCGCTAATTTGGAGGATGCCCCCCGAATCCAGCGAACAAAAGGGTCGCAAATGATCTAATTACGACATTATTGACTGCTCTTAGAATTCCGAATGGGTTTCGACAAACATGTCTAAAATAAGCTGATTAAAGTAACGACCCCCGCGGGACGCGAACGGTTATGGTGCTAACTGTCGCTCTGGGATCTTGCGGGTACAGAGATAAGTCCCTTTTAGCATGTAGTCCTTCATGGGCGGGAGTGGGACGTTTTTGCCCTCATTCGCGCCGCCTTATATTCAGAACTTTGTCTACAATGTGACAGAACGCGTCGTAAAAATGAATATTTGAATATTAAGTGGAAGATCATATAAATTACAATTGTCTAGCAGACTGACATTGATTTAATGAGGTTTTTTGATGTTTGAAGTTTAAACGATAGAATATATAACTTCTCTCACATTAGGCTATTGAATAGAGGATTTTAAAAGGAACTATGATGTTCAGGATATTTTAATACATGAATCGTTCAAATGGTCATTTTAGATTAAGAAAACCGCGGAGTGCTATTAAGTTAGAGGGTGCAAATTGGAGATAGGGGTGAAAATGCACCCCTTTCAGTTGTTTAATTGTAGCTCGAACGAAGCAAAATTTCGGTATAGGAAAAATTATTTAGAGAATTGAATTTCCCATCGAAATGGCTTATTTAAAAAAATTTAAAAGGAAAATTTTATCCAAAAAATCGTTAATAAACAATTTGAAAAAAGCAAAAAATAAGATTTTTTGATTTTTTTTTACTTTTTTAATAAAATAATTTAGTAAAAACTTGAGAATTTAAGTACAATAAAATTTATTAATAATGTATATACAGGGTCGGAAAGTCCCCATGGTTCATCGGCCGTTACGTGAGAGCGATAAAGAAAGTCATAGAAATCCGTGCGATAGAAAAAGATGGCTATAATGAAGACGTCTAATAGTCACCGCCCATTTCGCCCTTCCACAAATAAGATCCACTTCTTATTGGTAATAATAATAATACTTACGTAAAATTTCTAGATTTATATTTAGACGAAAACCTCAATCGGGAACTTGTCATCTGTTACCTATTTGTTTCGAAATATCAGAACAATTAATCATATAGAACACCTTCTTTGTCTAAGGTATGGTGTCTGCTTTTGAGGTAATTCGGTATTAGCCTCAAATGTTTTGATTGTACAGATGCGAGTTTTTAGATGTATCACAGGCATATTAAGTACTCAGTCGTGTAAAGGTATATTTAAACAATATAGGATCCTTACTGTTCCTTGTATTTATATTTTTGACATATGTGTCTATGTTTTTATGAATAAAAGCAGATTTATTTTAAATCATAAATATCACACTTTCAATACGAGAAACAGAAAGATAATTTTCATTTACCACTTGCAAGATCCTAGGACCTAGGCCTAGACCTAGAATACTCAACTACTTACCTGTTGAAATTAATAATCTATTTAAAAGTAAATTGAAACAATTTTTAGTAAGTACCTAAGTGTTTCGTATTTATTATGTATTTGTTATTATTATCATTGTATATTGTATATTTTACTTTATTTGTTCTTGACTATTCCTATATGCCTAAGGGAAAATAAATAAATAAATTCAAAAAAAAACTTTTAACAGATATATATTTTTTATTTTTGTAGTAACATAAACGATATGCTGTGGTTAAAGTCGCCATATTATAAATATTAAGGTACTGTGGTTTCTGCTTAATTTTGAAAAAAAAATGAATTCGAGCGATTCTGAAAGGGGAGATGTCAGAAATAGTGGAAGAAGCAACAGAAGATGAGAAGATTTAGTACTGAAAATGTCTAGGGAAGGAACTAAAAGGAATCCAACAGTGTCAGGTAATGGTGATACTAGCATAATTCGTTGACATTTTTGAAACCAGAAAGTCGTCTTCACTTTGATGTTATGAAAAATAACGTAAATATTGAAAAATATCATAGACCAATAGTATATCTTAAAAAGAAATAAGTTGGATACAGGACTAAAAAATCCAGTAGGTAGATTATTTGTCGGACGATAATTTTTTTATAATGAAGGTAGGATTTGTTCTATTATTTGTTATCTCAAACATAAGAAAATACAAATGCTTGTTTGTCATTTCAGGTTTCCTTAGCCATAAGATTAGCGGAAGCTTGTCGTTGAAAGCAATTGGCTAAAATGATGTAACTGACATCGAACATCAGGATAACATTCTTTTTGTTAACATCGGAGATTCAAAAGCACATTTAAGTAGAAAAATTATAGATTATACTCAGAAGAAGGAATATTTCTTCAACATCTGTCGTTGAGGACTTCACATGTAAACACAATCGACTATTTTTATTCCATAAGAAAGGAAAGTGTACCAATTAAGTTGTTGGAATAAATACTATGGCTATCCAAGATATCAACTTTTTTTTGCAAACATCTCGCTTTCTATATATGCATCGGACATCGAAAAAGTTAACATAAAAGTTATTGAGAATTTAATATACCTATAAGATTGGTTTCAAAAGTTTCATTAATTTTAATAAAACAATCTCAGAGATATTTAAGAAAATACGATATGTTCAAATTTTAATAGAACGCAACATTAAACATATTTCAAAAACAAAGGATTATGTGTATATGTGTTACATTCGTATGAACAATTTGCTTAAAATTATTTATTCGGTCAACTAGTAAAGATTCTCGAATAAAGTCTAGACCACATAAATAAAAGTGATTATTTTAATCACTTATACTTTCAAAATATCTTTTCTAAGGAAAACCAGCAAAGAGATAAACTTTATCAGAAAGAGTTCAAATAAGGAAAGGCACTTTCTTTGATTACTAGAATAGGGGAATGGATTTGGACACATCACTTATGAGAATTACTTATTTATTTTCCTTAGAGTACTTATAACTAATTAAAATATTTACTTAATTATATTATTACACTACAACTTATTAGTTTAAAAGTACTAAATATAAATATGAAGTGCAACTAAATCAGTTAAATTACAAAAAATCAAGTTTTAAAAAAATATATGAAACAAACGTGTCTACTGTATGTATTTACTTGTATCTACGTGAGCGAATTTTAAATTTTCCAGATGTGTATAGTAAGACAATGTAAATGTTGTTTATGTTTAATTCCAAATACATTTTTTTCGACATACCTTAGGCGCTCAATGTTGGAAATCTTATATGATATTTGTTTCCAACATCTATCGTTTTTCATAGATGGTGAAACTGTAATAAACTTGAATTAATATTGACACAATGGCTAGACATGATATAGAGAATGGATGTTGTTCAAACTTTTTTTAAAAAGAAATACTCTTCTACATTTTAGCTCTCAGACATGTAAGAAACTTCTTTTTATAATATCCTCTTGTCTGGTATTGATCGCCGAACAAAGTGAGGTATTATTGTGTCCTTAACAAAACTCCAAAGTTTTAAATCTCTATATTAGATATATATCCAACAACCCATGAATATCTTATTTTATTGCTTATTTATTATCAAGTAAATAATATTATTCAGGAAGTGAAACTCTAATTGAAATTTGATATTTTAAATAAAATTAATTATTTTTTATATTATTTTCTAGAAAAAAAATATAAAAAGATTTGGGAGCCTTCTCCCCAATCCTTCTATTTATTTAAATTTACTATATTAGCATTTCAATATACTTCAGGTGATCAATACAATCAAAATGTTTATTGTTAATTGCCTGCAAAATTCTTTAAAATTAGTACGTTTTAAACTTTAACTAAGTAGTTCCAATCTAACGGCTCTGATTCAAAGCTATCAATTTCTGCGACTCTAAAGCGACATCTTCGGCCATACATTATATAAACTAATTCTATAAATTCTCGGAGATAAATGTACTTAATTTGTACTTTAAATAAATTTATGATCCCAGTCCTAGCGCCTAGTGGAACCATTATTATTCTTTATGTGACGTCTGCTTAAAACAGAACAAAAATATAAATTGTATATGAGAGCCACACTCTCGAAACAGGAAATATCGAGTCATATATTGTTATAATATGCCTGTACCTCATATTCGATGACATGAAACAAAGGAAGTCAATGGAAGTTGAAATATTTTCTGGCATTTTCATGTCTACTTCTGAAAAAATGGATATAGACTTGGATGACATGTTATGGAAAGAAAGGCAATGATGGTTTTAGAATCGTACCTTGTAGCAATGTTACAGTTACCATAGAAACCTGGAAATGAAACCATCGAAAACCTTTACTTCAGCCTTTCGATGTTTGTATGGCTTCAAAACAAAGAGTGGGATAAGAGCTGGAATAGTAGAATGGATGTCTAATTACCAAAAAAGCTGTAGCCCAGAAGTCTTCCCGATAGTGTTCCAAGCAGAAACGGTCGCTATTAACAGGTAATTTGCAGAGATATGCACAGGTAAGATCATCTACATATTTTGAGATAGTGCAATAAAAAATTAAATAATAAGGTGCGACAAAAACTGGTTTGGATTCGTTAGGTTTATTTGGTGCTGGGACACAAAGGATTGAAGAATATAGAAAAAAAACGATTAACTTTTAAAATAGAGGTCTATTTGAAATGGTTACCAGCACGTCTTTGAAGAGATGAGTGTAAGAAGTACATTAGAACATAATAAATATGGGATTTAAAAACCAAGACAAGCTGAAGCGAAATATTAATTGAGCCGTTACAGAAGAGAACGAATGAAAAGCTGAGAATGAACAAGATCATATTCAGAGAAATCGCTTAACTACCGAAGTTCTAATTGTGAAGAAGAGTTCGCGTTGCATATTCTAGGTGAAGAATATGATGGCTTTAAACACTTGAGGTTGAACCCTTCTTTCTTAAATACGTAGGAAATAAATGGAAATACCAACTTCTGGTGTTGCTCAAAGAACAAATTCAATAATGGTAAAAAAAAGCTCGTAGTAATCATTGAAAATATTCTTGCATGTAGAATGTCGTATAATTTTAATATAAATTATGGATTTTGATTTTTTTAAAATTTTTATTAGATTTTGCTCTAAAACTAAGCTCCAAATGATGACCAGAGAGACAGGAATATATGGACTCAAACCCAGATGGAGTGCAAGCTACAGTCTGGGGGAGTTCCCTACTGTATTCCAAGCAGAAATCTTCGCGATAATGGCGTGTCTGGCAGAGAATGTACGTAGAGGTTATAGACGTAAACTCATATATATATTCTCTGATAGTCAAGCTGCAATTAAAGCTTTAGCCGCACACAAGGTAAGTTCAAAACTGGTGTGGGACTGTTTACAAATGCTGACTGAACTGGCCACCAACAATACAGTCAGACTGTGTTGGGTGCCAGGGCACAAAGGCATTTGTGGAAATGAGAAAGCGGATGAACTTGCTAGGAAGGGATCCGAGACAGTGTTCATTGGCCCGGAGCCCTTCTGTGGCACATCTCCCAGTGTGGTCAGGCGGGCTCTGGGCAAATGGACAGAGACAGAACATAGGAAATACTGGACTTCAAGGCCAGGACATAGCCATTCCAAGGAGCTTATGGAGTATCCTTCGAATGGAAGAGCGAATGAGTTACTGAGCTTGAATAGAATCCGGCTCAGGAGAGTGACAGGACTCATAACGGGACACTGTCACTTTAGGAAACATCTACATAGACTAAAGCTTGTAGACAGTCCGGTCTGCCGAGGATGTGAATCGGCGGATGAAACTTCTCTGCATATCCTGGGCGAGTGCCCGGGATTTGCACGTAGCAGAATGACGCTCCTTGGGAGACCCTATTTGGAACCCAAGGAACTGAGAGAAGTGTCAGCAAGGAAGCTTTTGGACTTTGTAAAAAGGACAAATCTACTTGCTGAATAGGACTAGTAGTGGGACGCACAATAGGCCTAATTAGGCCGCAGTGCTAAGGGACTTATTAGGACCAACCACTAGATGAAGACGAAGATGAAGATGAAGATGAAGCTCCAAATGAAAAAATCCCAAGAGACGTCTTATGTAAAGTAATGAACGAGGATTGCACACAATTAAAAATATTAGTGGAGTGCATACTTTTAAAATAATTGTATGGATACTATTATCTATGTATGTACATATACGCACGCCCATAATGAGGTGATAAAAATTTCTTTTACACTAGAACATGACATGACATAACAGTCAGTTTAATTGTTTAAAATTTGGAAAGAAAACAATTCATTAACAAAATACTTAAAAAATAATGAAACTTCAACTCATTGTATTTTGGACCTTTTTTTCAATAGAATAATTTGAATATGATCAACTACTATTAATTTTTTAAATACGCTTATATTTTATTTATGAGCTTTTAATTTAACTTTAAAGGAACGCAACTACTGTACATATATTCCGCCTAAAAAGCCCCAGTCGTTAGTCTCCTTTGTTTTCCCAGACCAAACCGCTTTCTCTTTAAACCCATAAAATATTAGGTAGGAAAATTAATCTGATTAAGCATCTGACGTAGACTATAAACCTTCGGGGACTGCCTCGGGCAAATAAAAACATCAGAGAGTGGATAAAAAGTCCTACTAATTAAAAAGAACGTGCTGTGAATAAGAACGACGTATAAAGGAATAAATGTAGCGCAAAATTGCATCCGCGGTGTTACGTCGAGAAATAAAAATGGATGATAATTCGATATTGCTATTAATTTAAATTTTAAATATACATTCAGAGTACAAAAAGTGTGTACATACCTTTATTTTAACACTTATCAAATAACAAACATTGCATTTATGTTAAATTTAACCAAATATGATTATGTATATGAGTACCATTAATTGTTTTTAAAACGTTCACAATAAATTAAACCGCATAAACAATATCCAACAATTTACATGTTTAAATAATGCAAATGTTTGTTTAAATATTTTAGCGAAAAATTCAAAATATGGAATAAAAAAATATAAATGCAATTACAGTTGAATTAACATACATCGTCGGAGTCAAGTTATTATTAAAAGTATGTAAATCCTTATGAATAACGATGTTTTCTGAGAAATATAATTCTTATTCAAATATGCAGAACTCATTCCACATAAGTTGAAGTTAAATTAGTTTTTACTGTAGTGAAAGGTCATTTATTCCAGAGGTTAAACAAGTGATACGAAATTGTAGCTATAAATTATAGCCTACTTAATTTGTTTCAAGTTTAAGTTTACGAAACAAAGCCAAATTAAAACCAAGTTATTTGTTTCTAGTGAATGAAGACAAGATTGGAGTTTCTAACTCTTTTTTAATTAGAAAGTAATAAGAAAAATANCTTTCTCTTTAAACCCATAAAATATTAGGTAGGAAAATTAATCTGATTAAGCATCTGACGTAGACTATAAACCTTCGGGGACTGCCTCGGGCAAATAAAAACATCAGAGAGTGGATAAAAAGTCCTACTAATTAAAAAGAACGTGCTGTGAATAAGAACGGCGTAAAAAGGAATAAATGTAGCGCAAAATTGCATCCGCGGTGTTACGTCGAGAAATAAAAATGGATGATAATTCGATATTGCTATTAATTTAAATTTTAAATATACATTCAAAGTACAAAAAGTGTGTACATACCTTTATTTTAACACTTATCAAATAACAAACATTGCATTTATGTTAAATTTAACCAAATATGATTATGTATATGAGTACCATTAATTGTTTTTAAAACGTTCACAATAAATTAAACCGCATAAACAATATCCAACAATTTACATGTTCAAATAATGCAAATGTTTGTTTAAATATTTTAGCGAAAAATTCAAAATATGGAATAAAAAAATATAAATGCAATTACAGTTGAATTAACATACATCGTCGGAGTCAAGTTATTATTAAAAGTATGTAAATCCTTATGAATAACGATGTTTTCTGAGAAATATAATTCTTATTCAAATATGCAGAACTCATTCCACATAAGTTGAAGTTAAATTAGTTTTTACTGTAGTGAAAGGTCATTTATTCCAGAGGTTAAACAAGTGATACGAAATTGTAGCTATAAATTATAGTCTACTTAATTTGTTTCAAGTTTAAGTTTACGAAACAAAGCCAAATTAAAACCAAGTTATTTGTTTCTAGTGAATGAAGACAAGATTGGAGTTTCTAACTCTTTTTTAATTAGAAAGTAATAAGAAAAATACTGAATACCTTCAGATAAAATTAGAATATACTATTATTATAATACTGCATATTGGTGACCACGACTTGATCTGAATGTTCTTGAAAAATTCCCGACGTAATTTGAAAATTCTTGAAGATTTCTCAACTTAATCAAGTTTTTGAAGAAGAAAAAATACGTAACAAGAAAATATATAAGAATTGAATAATTTTGAATGTTTTATTTTTTTATCACGCAACTATATTTTATTTTTCTTCTTGCAACCTGTAAAATTTTGGTTAAAATTGCGGAAGATGATAAAGCTGTCAATATTAATAAAAGAATATCTTTTTCGGTATCACAACCTTAAATTTGGTGCAGTCAGATTTAGTACAGAAAAATTATATGAGATAAAAAGGAATTTAATTATGTTGAAGCAAATTTCCCAAGTAGTTAGAAATATTTATAATATTATTAATAATCCACCTCAACAAAATGTGTACGAAAATATTAAATAAATTATTATTAATAGATTAACAGCAAGTGGAAAAGAATCCTGGAAACTGGAGACCTTCAGGAGATTTTAGATGATTAAAGACAATAACAGACAGTACCAGATCTATATCCATTGCCACATTTATGATTTCAATTTACACATTCATTGTTGCAATATATTTTCAAAAATTGATTTTGTTAGAGCTCATTATCAGATTCCAGTTGCTGGAGAGAATATTTTATAACGCTGTAATATCTTTTCGACTTTTGGATTTTTTGAATTTCGTAGGATTCCTTTCGGTTTAAGAAATGCGCCACAAAAAGCAAAAATATTTATGAAAGTAGTAGTTTCAGATTTAGATTTCACATTTATTTAACTGATGACATTTCTTACTTTGCCTTGTCATAAAGTCAAAATACTATAACTATAAAAAGTAAAGCACCTACATTTTATCTCTAAGCCCACCCTGTATATGGCGTATAACGCCGAAAATTAACGTCATTGACATGTAACAAACCGTGCTGCATATAATTTCATCTAAATCTAAAGTGCCATCCAGCCGGATCGGTATTTGGGGCCAATAATTCAAACGTACAAAATAATTCGTTTAGTACTGTTTGCGAACAGTGCAGGCTTATGGGGTGTAGGGCACGGTGCTATTCAATCAATATGCTGTACATATATTGGCTATATTAGTAATTACGGGCAAGGGTTTATCTGGTTAACGGTCCATTAGTTCTGAATAATTAATACCTTCTGATAGTGTGTAACGTACAAATTCGGCGAGTTTACCCGGTAGGGGTAAGAAAAGTGCTGTTCGGAGCAAGCTATTATTTCTCGTGAACTTTCGACTAATGAAGTAAATCGATCATAGACTTCCAAGGGAGATGGTACAGGAACGGAATTTAGATAAGAATTTTCAATTGTCAAGAAATTCTTTGCTACCAAATTGTTACATACTCAAAGAGAAAGAACTAATAAAATGACATTTCAGAAGAAAGGGACTAAAAATAAATGCCGAGCTTGTACAGACACAAAAATCTAAACAAAATAAACACACATTAGTAAGGAGCATCGGCTTCTTGCACCTGTGTGAATTACGTACGTACACGCATGATTACTTATGGTCCATAAGTAGTAAAAACACGAATTTTTATTAGATTTAGGTGCACGTAAGTATTTCTCTTGTGAATACATATACAAATCGTATAGTTGTTCCATTAGAATGTTAGTTGTTTCGTGCTGAAACTTATTAATTTGCAATTATTTTGTTAACTGAGTCTGCTCACATCGGTACCTATTTAGAAATTAAGACTATAATTTATCTAATACTTGTAATAGGATCGACTAACTGCAGAAAAATATTTCAAATTCTACGCATGCGTCAGCAGTCAGATATTTGGTGTTTGGTTTGGTCCTAACCACAAAACATATCTTAACACTCCCAAGCTATAATCATAAAAATTTGTGTAGGCTTTTAACGCATACATTTGAAGCAAGTTTTACGTTTCTGCTTATATAGTTTACACAATGTATTTTTGAAAACTGCTGTGAATAAGTTTGCTTTCTCGTTGGACCATGAATGTATTCAATAAAATGCCATTTTATTGTTTTGCATGTGAAAAACTACTCGAATAAATATAGTGCATAATAAAGAATATATTACAGTGAATATGTTTTCGACACTAAATTTACTTTACTTTAAATATAATATTGACGTAACAAAACATTTGAAAGATTTCATTCATTCCAAGAGGTCCCGAAAAAAACTTCACTTTCAAAGGCATTTACTATAGAAGATTTAAAAATATTAGATAAATTTGTTAATACTAAACTTGATATTTCGGCAAACCAAACAATTATCGATTTTTTGTCAAATCTTCGTATAAAATACCTTTCCTAAATTTTTAATTTTTGTAAACAGTCCAGTCGGTAGAGGCCGAAAAGTTACTGTTGTTGACATTTCCTTGATAACTCGGAAATAACAACACAGGAATACTTTAAATGATGAGTACAATAACAGGCTAATTTGCTGACAAAGTATTTTATCAGGAAAAAAGTTATTAACAATTTAATCGTGAAAAAAATTTTTTTTAGTAGTTTTCTTTAAATAACTCAGCGGGATGACTTTGTACGAAAAAATGCTTAGGACATGATTTTGTTCGTAATAAAAATAGCTACAAAATGGCGGTGGTCCGATTACGAAATTTGCAATAACAAAGCCGTGAGATTGAAAAAACGGTATAAAACGTCAATTTTTTAAAGTTGCTGTAAAAATGTCAATTATAAACAAAAAGTGATAAAACTAAACGAAAACTATCATGTCAACAAAATCATGTCCTAAGCATTTTTTCGTACAAAGTCATCCCGCTGAGTTATTTAAAGAAAACTACAAAAAAAATTTCACTATTAAATTGTTAATAACTTTTTTTCCTGATAAAATACTTTGTCAGCAAATTAGCCTGTTATTGTACTCATCATTTAAAGTAGGCATGTGTAGTTATTTCCAGGTTATCAAGGTTTGACACAGGCTGAACCTCTACCAACTGGACTAAAACTGTTTGAAGTTACTATTCAGGAACATATTTCTTTTACATAAAAACTTCGTTATCCCTAACTTTATATCTAGTAGATCTACATCATCCAATCTAATGTAAACTACCCAATTTATTGCTGAAACTCTGGATCAAAGAGGGCAAGTGGATGTCATCTTCACAGATTTTTCATTTGATACATTAGATTGTGATATACTGTTATGCAAACTTGAATATTTTGCAATCAGCTAATCTGTTTTACATTTGTTGGCATCATATTTGTCCCATGGCATTTGATTTATACAGTACTGTGATTACAAGTCTGTTTAACCAAACATTAGGTCTATTGCAGGATTCTATACTTGGTCCACTCTTTTTTACTATTTTTATCAATGATAGCTCGACTAGTTTTAATATCCACTTTTTGCTGTTTGCTGATGATTTCAAAACCTATGATAGTGTCAACTCTTTATCTAACCTGTAAAAAATTTAACTTAGGTTGGATTTCATCAGCGTATGGTGTTACTTTCTTAATATAATGCCATGTTTTTTTCCCGTAAAACTAATTCTTTTTCACTACAAATTAGGCTACCATTTGTTGGATAGATTGATTTCTGTCAATGATCTAGGTGTTATACTCGTATTTGATGCCAAATTAAAATTCTCTGCTTAACCTGCTCGAGCTTTTTGCAAGATTTGGATAGGATATTAGGAGGAGACTTATTCTTTAATGTTCTTATATAAAATTGTTAAACATAATATTAATTTACGTCGCCCATTGTTTTCATCGTTCTGGGATGCTAAATTTAGTAATTTGTTTGTTATTTTTGCTTCTAACTCTAATATTTTACACCAAAATCTTACTAGTTGTTTTAACGTTCAGAATAGGCTGAACATATTCTTATTTAGCAGAACATTAAAATATTTATTTTTCTGCTTTCTCAGATCTTCGTTTTTTCATTACTATTTTTTTGTGTTTGTCAAAATTTAGATTCGTATGCTGTATTTTATTAATTGATAATTATACATAATTATTATCATAATTATCGTCTTTTGTGTTTTGGTGTCTCAAAAAAAAACCAATAACTTTTCATAATTGAGTCCTATTAAAAAAGTTTCAGATAAAAGTTGTAGGATATCAAGTAACCAGTAGGTTGATGATTTTAGACTTGGCCTCGACCTTAAGTTTCAAAGTCAAACCAAGGTCAACTTGAAAAAATTAAATTTACCTCCATTTAACCTGCAAGAATTCGACAAAGTTTGACGCTGTATAGACTTTCGGCACAAAAATGGGGAGTTCCATTTAATATTTTCAAGTTGACATTCATTTAACCTTGAAACTTCAGTTCAAGGACAAATCCAAGGTCACCAGCATATCGGTTTCTTCTTCCTACAAGTTTTTTTTCTGAAACTCCTTTTGATAGGACTCAAATCTGAAGTTATTTGGAGGTTTGGGTCTTTATAGGACACCCTGTATATACAAATACTGTTAACTTGCTGTGTTTTTTATTTATTAAATCTGCATTTTTTAACATAATTTATAGTTTAGTTTGTATTATTTCTATTTATTTTCATTATTATTAAATTTGATGAGCAATTTTAATTTATGGTATGATTTTAATATCTTGAATATTCTTTATAATATCTCGAATAAACATAAAAAAACAAACGTGAGATTAGTCGGACAATATAAAAAATGAATAATTTTTCCAAATGGGTCTTTGTGAAAACCTTCATTTATTTCAAGTTCCAGTAATCCATTTACTTACTTTTTTTATTCCTGCGACATTTTCGTCTAGATTTACGATAGGTACGTGTTTAAGGTTACGGAGTTTTTACCTTTACGTGTGCTGACTTTTCGCTACGCTTAGTTAATTTATCGGGTCCTTATTAGTTGTAACTCACACTACACCTCGTACCGCTACAAAGTGGTCTATAATTAATAAAATACATATTATAGTTTTGTACGTAATTGGAACATAAACAATAAACACACAAAAACAATTTATTTATAGTATTTTAACCAAAAGAAGAATACTAACCTCCATTTTAGTAAAATAAGAAACACACAGGTCACTTCATTTTTTGGCTGATTTTCCTGTAGTTGATTAATGTTTATATTCTCGTTTTCTTTTGTATTATTAAATATACAGGGTGATTCAGAACTTATCAAAAAAAAATCTGGATGTATGGGGGACCCTTACAAACATAATTTTATATAGAAAAAATCAAAAAGGGCAGTTCGAAAATGATTTAAAAATACACATCTGCACGGCACTGGAAACTGGTCCACTGTAAAACCTGACCTCGCACAATGCGATCGGCATGGCGGTGTGATAAAAACGGACAAAAAACTTTTGCAAGGAAAGAAATAAATATAATTTTATAGCACCTATTTTATATCGACAAATTCAATTGCTTTTGCCTTTATTGTTATTATTAATTAATAAAATTAATTTGTGTTTTAAAATAATAAAATCATTTGACATACCCAACGTTACAATAACAATTGTTCAAAATTTTATCCACCAACGTGTAAACACATTTGGGTCCGTCTTACTCAGTTTCCACGAACTAACACAAATGCTATCTTGTTTCACTATAACACAAATGCTTCACCATAATACAAATATTGTCTTGCTTCACCATAAATTAAAACGATATCCATCAACTCCGAGTTGCTATACACATAAACCATTTTTGACACTAACTACTAAAAAACTAGTGTAAACACCACAGATAACAGGTAAACACTATCGCAACAATGATTGCAAAATCGGATTTCAGTATTCGGAGTCGCTGAGGCCACGTGCCTCTCCACGCGTATTGCGAATGACGCTAGAGACTACAGTTGTTCAGCTATGTAGTGGCTGAATGTACTATAACTTCAATAATTTTTTTTCTCGGAAACTATAAGGATTTTACAAATTTTTTTTTACGATATTGACTCCATTTCTCATGCCACATCTATTCCTAAATTTTTTTGGATAAGTTGTGAATCACCCTGTATATTAGTCCACAGTTGCCTCTCATTTAGTGTCTTTTTATTGCGCTTATTATTTTCACAATACATTTTCACAGTAAGAATAGTTTCCGAAAACAGGAAATGTTACACCCTACCCACATGTTTCTTTTGATTCGGTAATACAATAAATTAAATTCTAGACTTACTCTCCTACAAAATTAATGATTTATTAAGTGCTATTACACCATTGCTAAATTTTATACGCATTATCTTTTAAGGTACATCTATCAGAATTTACTTGAAGAGTCCTTGGCATAACTATGCTGGTTGGGATTTTATATTTTACCATATTTCCTTCAACCGTATTCTTTTCAAGCGTCAAGTGCCATTAGGGTAAAGTTTCTGAGAGAATTTGAGGGCGAGAGGACAGATAAAACTGAAAGATTGATCTTTTATAAGTGGATTGCAGCATTCTTCAAAAGTACGGTTAAAAAGGGAAATTTCACACATATTTTTCCGAGATTATAATAATTTCTATTTCTGATAATAATTTGGCATGAAATATCTTTTTCCGCATTTCTTCTGTCACCAAATTTACAATTTTAAATGCTTGAATAAACGACGTATTGCTTTTTATTAATTATGAGTAATCTGAACCGTTCATACCCTGGATACAAAGCTAGCAGGAATATAATTGAAATTGGCAAAAGCAAATTGAAATAATTTACAGTAACTGTTCTAATGTTAATACTGTTAATGCAACTTTTATGCAATACAACATATCGATAATTTAACCAAAAGCATTAAGCAAAAAAGATTTTTCCAGTACAAAGTGAAATACACCGTGGCATAAAAAAGTTTGGCTCCTAATGGTCGCTGGTAGCGCTCTCTAGAAGATACAACGAAATCGTCAATAAATTCGATTCCCAAAGAACCACTGGATACGAAATTTCACGAAATTAGCGCCAAGTATTCGAAAGATATTAAAGATTTTTTTTTCATCTTCAACAGTTCGACACCCCGTATTTCGAAAACTAAGCGTTTGTGAGCAATATTGTATGTGACTATTCTCCAATAATTTTTATCGTAGGATCTAGAGGCCAATTCTGTAGATTAGGTCTTTTTTCTTTGAAATACTGTTATTAGAGATGCTTCCAAAATGCATAGTAGCGTCAAAATTATGAAGGTTTAATAAAGGTTTCTCCCAATATTTCTGACTAGTTGACATGATGACAATAATTGTATACAACTCACTTCATAAATGAATTGTCAAACTCTTTAGACTTTAACCGATTTGATTTAACAAATATTTATTTATTAGTTTTATTGGGGTTTTCAGAGTACTCTTATTATCGTGGTTTATTGTTTGTATCAGTCTTCAGGCGTTCAAAATGTGTATAGCAATCCAGAATTAACAGATATTTTTAATTCGTATCTATTTTCTGTATCTATCGCCCAATTTGAATTAATCAGTGTAGGATAACATTTTTAAAAAAGTATTTCTTTCATATACAGCGTGCCCATGCTGTACCAGAGGATTATCCGTTACGAGTCATATTTTGTTACAATAATATCCTCAAAACCCTATATCTACAAGGTGTGTTAGCTATAGATAAAGTTATGTATCTAGTGAACCGTTTTTCTCTGAATGTTTAGGAAGAGATTGGCGATGATCGCTTAATTGAATCTTCATATTGTCAAATCGAATGGATGCATTCGAAAATTACGGTGGATTGAAAAGAAGGACCAGTAGTGTAGCCACTGCGTTCTCCTGAATTAAACCATCTTGAAATCTTTTTTAAGAGGATATTAAAAAATGAAATGGAAAATATTGATATTACGACTGTAATTCAAATATGCTCAAATGGCGATAGACAGTCGACCAAATTATAATGGCGAGATGAATATTTTAAAATAACTAAAGAAATGTCCCTTTTCATTTCTTTTTTGCACTATGGTGTTTTTATATTTATTCCCAGCGTCTCCGCAATAATTTTAAAAAATGTTATCTATCGTATTACCGTGTATAATATAATTACATGACTTACATAATGGTATTTTCTTTGTAGTCCATAAACAGTTTTCCCGGAACGTTAGGTAAAGGCCTGTTCGTGCCTAATGGAATTCTAAGTACGGCCAGAAAAACGAGAAGCAATTCCCTTATCTCAAGGAATCGCATGCCATGAGCTTGAGCAAGTAAATGTAATTTGCTTATGTCAGATATGTAAATGTTTTCCGACGAAAACTTATTATTGTAGCTATCGCAATTAAAATCTGAATTTAATTTATTCCTTAAAGAACTCTCGAAAAATAATCAGCGATAAAGCAATATTTGAATAAGCCTACTACATGGGAGTTAGTAAAGGAATATGGACTACTTACGAAAAAGTGTAAATACGCGATTGTTTCATTAAAAATGCAATACTGCTTAATGGGAGATTCATGAAGAGAAAATTAAGCCAAAAATGAACAAATAAATAATACGTATCATTTTTTTAAGATGAAAATTGAGTGATTCAAAAGCTAGTTAAGTACGTTTTATATAAGTTATGAGAGTAGTAAATAGTAGTTTGTACAAATGACGCCATCAATTATATTTTTTCTAGAAACATACCCTAATTTTTTTTCCGTTAAAAAGCTCTCTTTTGTCTAATAAACTTTTATTAGAGAAATTTTTCTGTAATACTTGAATATACAAAAAATTATTTACTAACTAAATTGATTAAATCGCTGACTTGATTCCTTTTTGTTTTGTTGTTCTGATAATGAAACATAAATTACGAAATAAAAATAGGTTAGGAGCGTTCCCTTGCCGAGTCTACTGCGTATTTGTGGGCCGAGCTGTCTCAGAAGCAAACTTATTTGTCTCGTTATCTAACATTATTGTATTTTGGAAGTAGAAAATCTCAATAGTTTTAGAAGTCATCTTTATGAAATGTGGGTAACACAATAACAACTTTTTATAATTTACGTCACAAAGAACGCAAAGTTTCATATAAATTAAGAAGTAACCCGCCTTTTGTCCTCCAAATCAAAGACAAGTAACTCGATAAAATCGTTTCCGCGATTGCGCGTATTTTGCAGCTCAAGTGAAAAAATTTCCTCTTGAATTTTAACGTATTTCATATGAAATGGGTTTTCTGCGTCGGCTAATGTCAAATAAAAATTCAAGATCAATCCGGTGCAAGACCCTCCAATGCCGAACACATCCCAGCCATTAGTTTATCACTTTTGGCATATATTCGTTATTCTCTAAGCTCACGCTGTAGAAGTAATGTTGGCTCGAACACATTTTCATTTATGTCAGCTTTTATTTGGATGTTCGTTGAGACGTTCGTCACGCTAGAAAAATCTGTGCTGGAAGTGATTGGATGCGAAAGTATGATAACCTCATATTTAACTTTTTTCACATATAACAGTTCCGTGCAGTTTCTTAAAAGATCAGCTGTCACATATTTTAAAAGGAAAAAAGTTGAAGGCTTTGAAATTCTTATACAGGGTGTTTCAGGATTAAGTCGACAAACTTTAAGGAGGTATCCCTCATAAAAAAAAATAAGAANGATCAGTTTACGCAAAAAGTAATGTGGACAGATGAGACAACATTTACTCGAAGGGGAATTTTAAACCAAAGGAACAACCATATTTGGTCCTACGAGAATCCACAGGTGGTAAGGGAACATAGTTTTCCGCATGAATTCCAATGTAACGTATGGTTGGGTGTGTTAGACAACACTATAGTTGGTCCCTACTTCCTTCCACATCGGTTAAATGCTGACATGTTTACCGAGTTCCTTGAAAATGGTTTTCAAGATCTGTTAGAAGATGTTCCGCTTAATACTCGATTGAACAGTTGGTTTCAACTAGATGGTTGTCCAGCCCATTTTGGTAGAGGTCCTAGGGACTGGTTAAACATTAATTATCCCAGGAGATTGGTCGTGGAGGACCTGCAGCGTGGCCCGCACATTCACCGGACTTGACACCGATGGATTATTTCGTTTGGGGTGCTGTTAAACAAAAAGTCTACGAGGTGCCAGTTGATACCCTCGAAGATCTAAGGCAGCGAATAGTCCAAGCGTGTCGAGAATTAACTCCAATTCACTGTCGATCGGCCACTACCTCCATAATTAGAATATGTCGTGTTGTCAACAGTCCGGACGCGCCCATTTTGAACAAAATATATTTTAAATCATTTCATTTTTGATTCACTTTTCGCTTTGTCTAGGTATAATATTAATTGGTAATTTTTTGGTTGTTTCAATTTACAAATAAATTTTCATGTTTGCCATCTTATTTTATTTAAAAGTACACAACACAAGTAAATGAAGTGACTACAAACCGCCTGAAAAAAATTTAGAAGTATTGCAAGGATCGTTACGTTGTCGCATTACGGCATAGTCACATTAGATGTTAGGTACTTAAATATTTCTATTGTTTTCATCATCATTTTTTTTCTAAAAAAAACACCCTATATCTCAAAAACGAAGCATCTCCTAATTAATTTTAATACTATTGGTTAAACCCAAGGGAAGGGGAGACAAATGTGGCTTATTTGACTCACACATACTCGAGACTAAGATCAATTTTAATAGGTACTATATTTTTTTAGGTTTTATTAGGAACGTCTTCCTAAAGTTTATCGACAGAATCCAGAAGCACCCTTCCGAAAAATCAATTTTGCCATGAAACTATAAGAGATAGGAAAAAAGTTAATGTACACTTTTTGTTAATAACAAACTGTTCTATCTAAAAACAGCAGCATTTTTTATTTTCAGTAGGGCCGTATTAATTTTTTTTATAATTTAATTAGTCTGCATAGTCAGCATATTTTTAAAATGTGAACTCCTCCTACTCTACATAGCAATAATGATGTTCTCGCGCGTTTAAATATTCCAGATTTTTAGACGACCCTAATCAAAAAATCTAGAAGATATAGATCAGGAAAGCGAAAGAGCCAGACCATCTCGGCATTGCGGATGGTTGTACGCATGTAATTGCCAATAGACGGCCTCAATAGAAATACTTATTTTTGAAAAGTCCTATTTACTTTGAAACGCATCATGTAATTATATAACAATCTCTACACTTTTACTTATCTGGGCATTATAAGATCTGAAGCATATAGAACTACATGTAAACATTTAAAAAGTAAACTTAAAATCTATTTAAATCATTTCATTTTAGTTTTCTGTTGAATGTCCAAATACGAATATTTGTAAATGAGACTATTATACAGGAAACTGCTGAAAAATATCGATTTAGACCACTAGATAGGTACATTCAATACACGTTATTATCATCGGTATTTGTTACAATGATTTTTTTAGGTATCAATACCAGATGATATCGATAAGCCATTCAATCAAATCGAATTATATCAGATCCGTTTCAGTTCCACTCGCACAACAATTCTCAGAATTAGTTGGAAAGTTGTCAGGAGCAGTACAGTTAATTTGTCCGTCACGTTACTTAAACACATCTGAATAGTCAGCAGCCAGTGTAGCTTATTCAAATGCAAAGCCACCTGAAGTCGTTAAGTGCCGCGTTAGGGGAAATAATGAATATTAATGAAATCTTACATTGTGTCATTTGAACTACTCGCGACATAATTGCCTCGAAATTTTAAAGTGAAATGAGACTAATATTCGCTTAATTACGCAAAAAGCCATTCCAAGTGGAAACTGGGAATCGGTACAAGGCGTACAAAAAGAACTTTCTTGTTTTCAAAATAGAAATTAGTTTCATCGATGCAACTGAACAATATTGTCCTGTAAAATGGCTACAATTCTTATAAAGGCATTTGTGTGGCAGTTCTATTAAAATAGTGACTGACTTTCACGTTTCGAAGGTTTTTTAGAAGAAACTTTGAAATGAAACTATCCAGAACTGCTTCGCGAAATGGAAACACCGCTGGTAAAAGTAAGTGAATAGAGGAAGGCAGTACTTTGAAGGAGACTAGGACCAATAATGCATAAAATTAATAATAAAGTTAGAAAAATAAAGTTCGGTTATTTTCTGA
The DNA here is from genome assembly GCF_000390285.2 of Anoplophora glabripennis. Classification (NCBI taxonomy): domain Eukaryota; kingdom Metazoa; phylum Arthropoda; class Insecta; order Coleoptera; family Cerambycidae; genus Anoplophora; species Anoplophora glabripennis. The sequence continues at coordinate 2,209,011 of NW_019416327.1, read as the reverse complement.
ACAAACCTTGCAAATTCTAACTTACTCAATTGATCGATCACACGACTGATTATAAAAGATAATCAAAGACGAGAACCTATCTTCTGCAACTACTTCTATAAATACAGTTAATCTCTCGGGCTCAATCTTGAAATAACGATTTTATTACATTTCGAATTGTGAGAATATGTTTCAAACTAACGGATGTATTTTAAAGCAATCAAGAATTGAAAGCAGATCAGTAACTCTTCTCCAATTCATTGGAGTAAACATTTAAAAGAACATTGGAAAATGGTAAATGATATAAAGACATAACTCCTACTAAAGTAATACAAACTGAATCGCGCTTAAATCTACACAAAACCAAACATTCTGAACACAAAACGGTAACTGTGCAACTCCAAAAGGTACAAACTATAATTAGATTAGCAGGATACATCGAGACCTATAGTTTCTTCTCTCATGTCCAAAAATATTAATGGAACACGTATTGTTTATTCTCGAAGAATAAGCGTGACTGTTGGATATTTAAAAACAATTTTTCTCGACCAATGAGAGGAACAAAAACTTCATTAAATACGTTCGAAATATATTTTTCACTGTAAACAGCTCATTAGTTGCCTTTTAATCATGCTCTGTGTGAGCTTCTTTCATTAGTTACAAGCAGGTACTCTCAAAAGTACATGTATCTTTACCATAGGAATATATGCCTAGTATGAATGGGAAAACATAATTTGCATGACATGTGTAAACTTTGAATGTTGGAAAGGGTTAGTAAATATAGCATTAAAATGAGTCCTCTACTAATTAAATTTAAGAGATCATATGAAATAATGGAAATTAAATAAAGAATGGGAAGAGAAAGCAGAAAGTTAATGTACTGTCTCCATTATTTTAATAAGAAGCTTTTGTAAAAAGTTTAAGTGAAAAAAAAGACTTCTTTGGTATACCTAACTGAACAACTTTGTATTTAACTTGCTATACAGGGTGCTTGCTATACTATAGATGCAACAACCAGCTTTCAGAACTGACAAATAAAAAAACTCTTTCTGAGATTAGATATGACACGCAGTTTTTAATCAGTTATTATTACTCAAGAATCATTAAATTATAGACTTTAAACTGAGGGTAGGAGTGCCATTATCTTGAATTGAATAAACCGCTTCTAACTAATTTGTCTGCTCTTGAAGGTACATAATTAGTAAAAAAAAATAATGCAACTTCCAAATTACAAATTTATACAAATACTTTAATTCATACTGATTTTCATCTATGTCCCGCTACTACCAACTCTAGTAAGACCATTCGTGGATTTTGATAACATTGAATAAAGCATTCGTATTTGTTAAGGGAACTAAATTAAAGAAAAGACAACTAACTTTAAATATAGAAACATAAGCACTACACAAAATAGAGCAATCAAAATATAAAATCGAGATAAAAGAACTTAAGTATAAACTATAACAGACAAATAAAACAAATAAGCTAAATAACATATATAAGGTTAGGACAACATTTGTTAAATAAACAATGTTTATGTTATTCATAGAATGAAAAAATATATCAAGTCGATCTTTATACATACTTTTAATAATTGGAAATCATTTGATATAGGAGATATGTTATTAGTAAATTTGTACGAGATGTGTGGGTAATTGTAAAACAGAGTGAAATCTAAAATTATGTCTAGGAACTTGATATAAAATGTTTGAAATTAATGAATCTGCATTTAAAGTATTATTTATAATTTTAAAAAGAAATATAATTGAAACAATAGTTCGTCTAATTAAAATTAAAACAAGAAAGCAATAATTCTTGAGTAGTAAATTTCGTAACTATATTTAGAAAATATTTTTATAATCAAAATCTAGAGTAGTTTTGCGTCTGTAACTGTAGGACATAATTTTACATTTTATTGCATTCAAATTTAGATTATTAGAACTCTAACTATGTAAGCTATCAACATTATCTTGTAATCTAGTACAACCAGTAGAAGATTTAACTTCCAAAAATAACTTAAGGTCACACGCATAGAGTAAACAATTGATATCTAGGTTAAGTCATTAATAAAAATAAAAAACAGCAGTGGCCCCAGGATTGACCTTTGCGGAACTTCTGAAGATTGCTGGAATTTACATCATTGAAAGCCATGATACTGCACAAATTGGCTAAAATATGATTTAAATAGAAATAACAGAGCAAGGGAGATACCATATGATTCCAGTTTCAATGTTAATAAACTATGATCAAGCCGATCTAAAGCTTTAGAAAAATAGGTATACACAACATGAAACTGACATCCTGTTTCAGCAATAGATTGGATTTTCTCAACTAGATTTGAGGTATTGAATAACGACTCATTCTATGATGGAAATTCAAGATGTACAAAAATTTTGAATAAAAATTGTATATCCAAATCTGAAAAGGATACCCCACTTCGTGAAATAGCTTTTTTGATAATTGAAACTCCATGGACCCTTCCTAACTTCAGCGTCACTGGTTAGTTTTTTAATCAAAAGCACGTAGCAGCTACTACGAGAAAACTACACTCTGCCAAATTTAAAGTTTACAGGGTGTAAAACGCCTAACTTTCGATATACAGGAGTGTTCAAAAGTAGTGGCATACATAAATGGTTTGTGTCAACTAGTAGAAAACCAACTAATACTTTGTTTCATTCACAGATAACGTGATTATTTGATTAATTATTATTTATACTTCAAGCATAATTTGATGTTTATCATTTATTCAGAAAATGATGAATTCTAGCAACATACAACAAAGATACAAGCTTCTATAACTTTAACGAAAAAAATATTGAGGCAAATTTTATATAACTTGGATGAAAGAAAAATTGGAAGCAGAAATGATTGCGTTCACCCCTGCAATTACGTTCTTGTTCCTGTATATAACAAGCTTGTATTTTTAGTTACGTTCTGTATATCTTCATTAATTATTGAGTAATTGGTGAAAAACTGCTTTGTGTACAATATTGGAACTATTGTGAGAGCTATTGGGAAATATTTTCCAGTAAAAATTACTCCTGTTTATCTTTTTGTTTATTCTGAAGGAAGGAATCAATCCTGAATATTTGTTGCAATGTTACACCCTACATTTTTTGATCAGAAGTTTAAAATGAATTGTATTATGCACTGATAATAATTTGACACAGGAAGAATGTAATAGAACTACAGCATTGTCTGTACAGATATAATTTATCTTTCCTGTTAAAAAATTCGTATGCTTTATTTGAGTGTTTACAATTAAGAACTGTTAGCTTCATAATACCCTTTTAGATTTTTCAAGCGCTGAAACTTTGTTATAAAACTTAAATCCACTACTAAGAGACTCTTGTGACATTTTGGAGATGTCTACTCAAGTTAATCCTTTGTTATTTCATGAAACCACGCAGCTAGTAAAGAATAAGCCGAAAATTTAGAAACAAGTGTATTCTGAAGCTCGGCAGATTAACTTCTGAAGTACTCTGGGGGATAACAGCTCACAGTTGAGATTGAAAGTACATACAAAGAGATATTAAATTAAATAATAGATTAAAAGGTGAACGTTTTTTTAAAAAATGCAGGGTGTCACCGAACGAATGTTACATATTTCAATGGTATAATCTAGAATCCAAATGGTGTCGATTTAAATGAAAAATGTTTTTTTTTTCTTGTTTTCTCCTTACCTCAGAACCTAGTTAACCGATTTGAGCAAAATTTGCAGTCACTTATTTTCTCTTTATGAAATATGCAGTCATTATGTTCCTATTAGGTTAAGTTATACAGGGCGTTCATTTTACTACAACCCTTTGTGAATATTCTTCTGTGACTTTTTTGTACGTTTAAATTTTTTCACGCAACTATCAGAAATAGAGAATTTTAATCTGGCGAATAAAGAAGCAAACAATGTATGAGAAGGCTATCTGTCATTCGGATAAAAATTCTTCATAATTATGTTCTCTTAGCAGCGCGTCCAGTAAAATGTTCCTGTACATACAGGGTGTCCCATGGTGACAAGACATTAGACATATTTCAGAGACAACTTCGATTTTAATTTTGAAAATTTAGGCAATAGTGTTTTCGGGCATGCCCTTCTCAACTAAAATAATGGCGTCCGTCTAACGCTTCCGGTTATACCGGAAGTTGACATCATCTTCATTTTAAATGGAACAGCCTGTATATTATTGCAATTTTGAATTCTACGTCAATTTTAGGTGAACTTTCATAAAGGTTTCCTATCCTTAAAGTTAACCGTTTTTGATATATATTTAATTTTTTTCAAAAGAAACTTACAAAGCACTGTCTAATTCAAAAAGTGTGTACTTTACAATAATAAAGTTAGGGCGATAAAATTTATAGGGGACATAATTAAAACTCTAAGCTTCCCTGCAATAATTTCAAAATGACTTACAATTAATTTCATACAGGGGGTTGAAAATTAATACCGAATTTAGTCAAATTTAAACCATCTTAACTTATTTTTCTTAAATGGAACACCCTATATATTTTTGCTCAACCTGATGAACAATTTTGTTGACTTTCGAATGGTATAATGATTCCCTATACCTATCTCTTCTGGTTTTTAAGTTATTTACTGTTTTTTCGTGCAGTCAACGGATATCGCATAATTTCTTACAATTTGACACATACAGTGAATGTTTCTTTGAGTATTATTTATTGTTAACGAATGGAAAACGGTAACATCTATTCAAATGCTGACATTCTAAATTCATTATTTATTCATGGTGTCACAAGATAATAAATAGGACTTGCAAGGTATTTAATGAGAGATATCCTCATTTACCACCAATGAATAGAGATATTTTAAGAAATCAATTAGAGAACATGGTCGAATTTCTGCTCATAGAATTTTGTCACAGCCGATAATTTTAGATGAAGGTAACATCGTCAATGTTTTGGCATATTTTCATGCTTACTATGAATCATCACTTCGTGCTTCTGAACAGGATTTAGGCATTTCAACGATATATGTTAACAGTTGCTGTTCAAAAGATCATTTTGTTTGGTTTTGTAGGCGGGGTAAGGTTTTTGCTAGTAGGTAATTAGTAAAATTTAAATATTCGATTTTTGGTTTTATAAATGGCTAAAATTGACTTGAAAGTTATGCCAAAACTAAACTAAATAAGCTTTTTAAATCGTAAAATTAACCTAATAATAATAATTGACCTAGCGGTCTCGAAAAATAAAAAAGTTATTGGATAATTTATTTTATAGGACAATTATTTTATTTGTATTTTACAAAAATATTAAGAGCAAAAAAAGTATATCAATTTCTTTTTTATTTAATTTTTAAATAATAAGTTTTTCGTTATTTTCGACAAGTTTATGAGTTGAAATGAGCGTTTCATAATCAATTTCGGATGGAACATTCTGGCATTCATTTGAGCACGCACAAACTGCACAGCATTCCAGGTTCGATGACAAACAGTTACAATTTTTCGTAGAATATTTTCCACTACATGAACAAAAATATTTTTGAAGCATATCTAACGCAGTTTCTCCTTCGAAATAATTAAAATCCAAACAACCATTTTCGATTTTCCATCCATGTGTCAATGGATCTAGTTACAATTTCACTATTTGTAGACTATTTTTTTTTACTCGCTTTCGACCTTGAATAAAATATTTGACCTATACCAAAAAAATATATCTTAAAGTAGATCTGCCGATTATTATGCTTTTTAAGTAGTTCAGTAGTTTTTGAGAAAAAAATTCCGAAAGTTTGTCGATTTCGTCACTTTTTTCACATTAAATTGTAAATATCTCGGATACGAAGCATTTTTCGAATTTTTACCAAAGAACAAAAAGAGTTTATTTTGGTCCATTTTACAGTAAAAGATTATTTTCAAAGCCATTCGGCGAGTAATTTTTACAACTTTTTTGTTTATTATAACGATTGACCACGCCGAAAAATATTAAAAATATTTGTAAATTATCAGATAAATACACTTTATAAAATAAAAAAGTTTCATGCTGTAGGTTTTTGTTTTAAAAATTTAGTCGGTTACCTCCATTTAGAAGGATATTTTTAGAGGTGAACCGCTCGCCTAAATCGACAACATTTGGGTTCTAGATTATCCCTTGAAGTATGTAAATTCGTTAGGTAATATCCTGTATAAATTTTATTTATAAGCTGTCGCGCTTTTTACTTTATTTTAAATGTGTTTAGATAATTTAATTTTAAATTTGTTTGAATTATCTTAATATCCTTAAAAATGAAACATTTTTTTCCAAAAAATTTTTCATAATTTAATATTCTGTGAATTTTCTTCGTTTCATTTATCCATCTTTGGAACATGTCGGTTATTCTTTTTCTGCAATACATTGAACGAATTCTGTATATTTTTCCGACACAAATGAGTTTTCTGAGGTAACACCGAATGATATCGTAAAAGTATTCGAGAGCCTAGGCACCGTGCAATCTCCTTTATATATTAAGCCTCCGTATCCGGTTCGTCTTTTGTTTGTCCCTTGCCGTGGCATCGGCTAAGCCTTGAACTGCGGGCTGTGATGTTGAGATTTTCTCATATATATTCCGCGGTCTTGGGGGGCGCCAACCGTGAAATCAGGCCCCAATTTCCGATGTGCCTTTTCATTCTCTGCTGCCCAGAAATTCCCGTTTTATTTTACTCCCAGCTATCTTTTGATTTTATCTTGAAATACGGTCGGGGCGATCGCAGAGGGCCGGGGGATTTAGGAAATCATTAGATATGACCTCTTTGTGTGAAAAGAAAGTCGCCACTTACGCGGAGTCGTATTACAATCGAATATTGAAGATAAATAATTTATTTCGTTGCCTAAGTAATTCTGAGTGATTAAGATTAATCTTCATCTAGATATTATATGTACAGTTACTCTATTATAAATAAATAATTTTTACAGAAAATAGTCATTTATTGATAAACGTTATTCGGAACATCCGCGAAAATTTTCGGTAAGCGGCAAAAATTAGACCAAGTGTTGTTTAAATATTGGATAACAATTTGAATCATAACATGTGCTCCAGAATTTACAGTGGAATAATTAAACAATCCAAATAGTTTTGCTCCATTAGTCTTCTGGGAAGAATAAATAATCTTATACTATGTTAGTCCATTCAAGATCTGTGTTAGATCAGGAAGTATAACTAAAGTCAAAAAATTATATTTGCATATACCTAAGAACATTTAAATAAAAAAATTACAATATTGGAATTTTCAATTTTAAAGACGAAATTAAAATACGGATTTAAAACTTATATAGATTATAGGAAAGAATGTTATATTTTATGGGTACAAACAAAAAAGTTAAAAACAATGCACTTTGCATGCAATGCAAAGTTTTGGTTTTATATTTTATTAATGCTATTTTTAAATTTCGTAATACAAATCATTTCTCTTTAAAACCTTTTTTATTCTCTCTCTTCTAATTTTCAGTTTCATCGAACTTGAAATTATGTAAAAAAGTCTTAACCTGCTCTGCTAGAGCCATTTTATTTTATAGACTTTGTTATGTCATGGGTTTGATACTTTTTGCATGTTCTGAAAGATTTTTAATATTCAAATAAATATCTTCTCTTCTGTTTTTAGGAATACAAATGAGTATATCATCAACATATTGTTTAAAAAATGGTAACTTAAATGTTTTTTTTTTGAGATTATCTTACAATTCTGAAAAAGCAAATCGAAGAAAAACAATTTCCCATTTCGACATAGAAAAGCTGAAAATCTGTTCGTCTTTAAAACCGAAAAGATTAATATTCTCAATTTCATGTCAAAATGTCTTTATCCAAAATTACAATTATTTAACATAAATAAATACAAAATAAATCCAATCTTTTTTGTTTTATTGGGGTGGTAAATTTTTTTCTGATATTTTTTGTTTATTATTATATATTTTTCTTTTAATTTTGTAGCGTCTTAAAAAAATTGTTAAAATTAATTAGCTTTATAACGTATTTTATAAGAATGTGAAAAATCATTTAACCATAAGAACGTAATAAAAACGACAAAATCGATGGTGTGTTTTTACAAATACTTTCTGACGTAATCCAGATCGAAGAAAGGGAAAATATGAAGAGCCAGAGGCCATCAACTAAATATTTAAAGAAAATTTATTATTTTATAATTATTTATTATACAGGGTGTCCAGAAATGAATGCAACAAAATTTGGTCGCAGATTCTTAAGACAAATTTAGGGGATCCGTATTTTATATTTTTGCCAAGTGGATCTCTCTTTCGAAGTTACAACCCTCTGAAATCCACCCCTAAGTATAGTCTTTTTTATATCTCAAAACCCTGCTGTACGAGAATCACTAAATTTGGTAAACAGGAGTTTTATGACATGTGGAATCTGATAGTGCTACGCCTTTTGGCGTGGAAATCCCTTAAGATACTTTTTCGTGCGCTCCCTTGTCTTTGGGGCCAAAAAAATTTGGTCGCATATTTAAATGTATTAAAAATTATTAGTTCACTAGAAAGCCATTGAGTTTAGAAACTTTTTTGTTTCGTGATATTTTTTTCTAGAAAAATGGCTAATCACAATATGCATTCACATTTTGCCATTTTTCTCGAAAACGTTGCGTTTTACTAAATGAAAACACAATATTTTCTGAATGTCAACATTTTGTCTCTTTATGGAGACATCTTCAGGGTAAATAACAATCAAAGAAGATCCAAATGTTAAGCAGAAATAACAAAAATGTTTATACAGAAATATTGTTGTTAAAAATAATTAAAATAGTAAAATTATAAAAAATTAAAACGAATACTATTAATATAAGTTGTTCTATCAAAATATATGTTTGTTACTTACATCAGAAATAGGTTTTCAGAATTATGAATAACCTAAATATAACAAAGGTAATAACAAACATCATAGAAAAAGACATAGTAGGTCAAATATTATTGTTCAATCATAATATTTAGAGAAGCACTTTCACATCAGTAACCATACGAACTAAAAGATTATTCTGTAGGTAGGGAAGTAATTAATATAGAAAAAAAGTTTGATTTTTATTAGTTTTTTATTTTCCGTGTCAGATTAAATTAAGAAGTGCTGGGATTTTCTATATCCGATCATTTGTTGACTGCATTATCATTTTGTCAAATAATCTTTTTCTTAAATTATGATTGAAAATCAATATTATGTAAAACTTCACAAGTTTAGCAAGCTGCGTTACTACATTTTTAATTTTACATGGGACGTAGAATATGATGGCAATCTCTTTTACATTTATTGATTTGAGATTAGTTTCTAAAAATCTCCCTGTTTGGTCTATGTATACTTGATTGCATTCTTTAGAAGGAATTTTATAAACTATATCTGACTCCATCAGCATGAACGTTTAGTTTTCCTTTAATACTATATAGGGAGGTACTTTTTATTAGTATTCTCATTTCTAAAAACAAGTTTCATTGTAATCTTGTCTGGAGTCCTTTTTCGGAAATACTCCTTACATACAGTATTTTAAATAAAATATAATTTGTGTCATTACTTTCTGCATAGCATTTGTAACTTTTTTGCTTTATTTAAGGGTCCTGAAGATGTCTCAATAAAGAGGAAAACGTCGACATTTAGAAAATTTTGTTTCTTCCCATTTAACCAGAATTCTCATCATACTACTAACTACATAATATGTGTTGTTGTTCTGGATATCTGCGTCAACTTGATTCGCAATTCTTGTATCGAATATTTCATCAACAATCTACTCTTCTACCTGCATGGAAATTTATTGTCGTGGTCCTTCAGGGCGAAAAGTGACACTGCGATTATCAAAAATACAGCGGGATACCGCACTAAATGGCTTAAACAGTAAACGTGATGATAAACATCTATCAGATTGTTTTATAAACCAAAGAAAAATATGTTTTCCTCTAAATTACTTCTAATTGCCCAACAAAATGATCTGCTTAACCATAATTAGCTAAATTAAGGGACCAAGTAGGTAAGGATATATTAAATGTGGATGGCTAGGTAAGATCTAGAAAATTGATCACTGCATCAAGAGTAAGTGAGCTCTAAACCTTAGTAAACCAAGCATATTTACGGAAAGAGTAAGCAACTGTAGTAGGATCATATTCGATGCAAAGTAATAAATCATTGCCTGTCAAGAGATCCAGTGCCATACGCTTTTAAGGGTTATTTATCATTATGAAGGGACGAAGGGTTGAGTTCACGTCTGGCACCCTTGTTCCCACAAAAATTCCTTTATTGCCATAAACTATTTATTTTAAATGTAATTTATTATAAATCCAATTTGTTTTTTAAATTCCACATATGTACTACACTTTACCTCTGTACACGCCACTGTTGTTTACTTGTTTTTTGGAGGCGCTCTCTGATTTACAGTCAAGCTCGCCAGGTTAGTATTTGACGTATAACCGACCACTTCGTACACTCGATGCACCTGGGCGACTACAGCTACTACCAGAACACAGTGCGTATGCAGCGGTATTTCAGATTTAACATTCAATTTCATTTTAAATTTGATAAAAGACCGACAACTTTTTGCTCTACTTTGCATCGAATACGATCCTACTATAGTAGGATAAAAAGCCTATTGTGTTGATCCATTAGCTTTTCTTTGTTTTTGATATATTTTTACAGGTTTTCCATTCCTGAAATAATTGATGATTGAGACTTACCCACCAGAGGTCTAACTACTACACCATCCTCTCCTTCACTTAGTCACCGATTCCTTGGTTAATCCCTGTAGTTACAAAGTCAAACTATATCAAGAACGCAATACAAGTCTAACTTAGATATACCCGCTAACAAATGCATTGCACCGTCTATGTCTGTAGCTTTTGTATCCATGCTGCAATCTGACCATTCGCATCGGCGTCGACAACTGCACAACACTGCTAACAAGTAACTGTACGGGGCTGTGGTTTCCCTGCGGTAAGCCCAATTCCCTTCGTGGGGAGGTGAGTTAATACCGAGACAGCCCCAATCTGCGTCTCTGGAGCCGCCGATCAGCGCTGCAACTGCAATTACGAGGGACTGATTGAATTTCGTTCAGACGAACACGAAACTGCAGGAGTTTTGTGAAAAGGTGGCACTTCAAAGGACTTCAAAGTGAATGTAAAGTAAAAGGTGGTAAGATGCATGGAAATTTTGTTTTATTAGTAGCTTTAGTAATTTATGAATGTATGTTCCAGTAGGAATTTCAGTTTTGATCGCCACAGAATAAAGACAGAATTTCTCACTTCGTCTATTCTGTAATCTATTTGGTATACAGGGTATTGTAAATGAACCTGTAGATGCCCGTAGACACAGGATGATGAATAGATTCATTTAGCCGCTAGATGGTGTTAAATTTGCAATCTCTAAGCAAATATGTTCATATTGTTTGGCTGGCGAGCTTACATATTTGCTTCTCATTTTAATACAAAGGCGGTGGTTTTTATGTAAACTAATATCAATTTTATAGTGTTGCCTTATAATGATGATGAAGATTCAGACGTTTCCTTATTTTATTTTTTCCGACACATTGCTAATAAAAAGTAACAAAAAAATACGTAATTTGCAATTGAAAAAGCTTTAAAACAAAAAATTAATCAACCTACCTTTCTATTTAAAAAAAGTTGGGAGTTGCTGCAACATAATTAAAAAAAATAAACAAACCTCTTGGTAATATGCCCCCATTGAAAATAAAAATTGACCTGTTTCAGGAATTTTGCGACAAACCTTTATTTATTAAGTTACAAAATACATTGAAGATTAATTTTTCGAGACAAAACGTCTGAATATAGTTCGGGCTGAGGCAATAGGACATTAATAGAACATCCTGGGAATGACTTTGCTATTTGGGTGGTGCCTTATTTTAATCTACACCTAGTATTTCTACAAACATGCCTTTCTAAAGTCAATTTTTGTATATACGTAGTCTATATTAATTCATAGTTATGATATATATTTATTATTAGAAAGTTGGTACCAGGTTCAATAGTAAATACACGTTGCATCTTCTCAGTTGGAGAGTCTCTAGCCAATCAGTCTTTGGGACATTTGACATGTCTGCGAAGTTGCGATAAACTCGAAACTAATGCAAAGCAGTAATTCGAGGTTTGATTCTAAATACTGACTTAACTTCGATGAAATTATGCAGATCTTATAATCCAGGGAGTGTCTAGACAATATAGAAATTGCGCACGCAAGTTCTTAATATGGTCTTGGGCTGGGGATGTATAATCATGTACAAAGTATTCCAAGTGAAAGAACACATCAAGTTGTAAACTGATATATTTATTAAGTGAATATTCTCCTGGAACATATCACTTTGTTCAGAAAAAACTAGAAGAATATACAAGGTGTTAAAAACTTTAAATTGAAAGAGTAATACTAAAAATAAGAAAGAAAATTCATATGAACATATGTACTCTAACGCTAAGGGAAAATTGTTTTTGTTTACATCTTATTTGCATGTTCTCTCAGAACCTATCCACAAAATGCGAATCTGAAAAACACGACAATGAGGATAATCCACAGCATACGGACATCAAGCTTCAAATCCATTATCATTGGTGCGTCCGTACATAAAATGTAAGTATGTCTATCATTTCTATATTGGTGTACAATGGCATTATTTATGCATTATTAAATAACTTTACGATATACGTAAAAAAGATAACAAAGAAAAATCGGAGTACCTACGCCTAACCTATAACATTATAGTCCAGGTAGTAGACCATTCGAGCCGTTTGTATTTGAAGTCATCTATTTTGTTGTACAGAAAAATCCCAAATATTATGTAGAATATAAATCCGAGTTTGCCTATTCCAAAAAACCGTGGCTAAATTCAGAGGAACAACAAACATTCAAAAAGAATGAAAAATGACCCGTTTTTCGACATATTTTTCCCGGTAACATTGAAAGTAAGCCTTCAATCAAAAAAGTAATTCTTTATTTTTTGTTTATTTGACGATTTACTTATAAAGTTGCAACAACTGCGAATCAAAAAATCGAAAACCACGCTATCAATCGTTACAAAATTTTTAGGGTAGAATTGACATATTATGTTTTACTATTTGTTCACAAAAATTCATCCCTAATTATAAATATTTACTTATTTTTTGTACTATTTTTCGCCCGTTGTTAATGCAAAATTCAACATTTTGATTCACAGTTGTTGTAACTATAGAAAATCATCAAATATACAAAAAATAAAGAATGACTTTTTTCATTTAGGGCTTACTTTCAATGTTACAGGGAAAAATATGTCGAAAATGGGTCATTTTTCATTCTTTTTGTAGAGTCTGTTGTTCCTCTGAATTTAGCAATGCTTTTTGGGATATTTGGGATTTTTCTGTACAACAAAATAGATGACTTCAAACACAAACGCCAACGCCTACTTTTACTGTTCTACCCCCTGAACTATTAATAATGAATTATTTATTTGAACTGAAAATTAATTAACATTAACACGTATATTTACAAAAATTTTAATGATATATTTCTCCTCTTCAATAATTATTTATTATGACAAAACAGTCAAATGTTGTGTTATAGATAAATAGATAAATGTTTATTTAGCAAAAGTTGTTTTTCCAATTACAATACAATAAATACAAAAATGTAAAAACCCCTGTATCAAATTTAAATTGATTTGGTCGATCCATTTGGAATATTTATTTATTTATCATATAACAAAATTGTTTATATAGAAACAGATCAAATAATGCGCTTTCTTACATACGTTCATGTGAACTTTTTTAGTATACTCTTTGCTTTTATTTTTACACCTTGTATTCATCATTGATAACAATTTGATAAAACGCAAAATTTAAGATCTGATTTTTCTTCATTCATTACAATATATAGAGAAAAAAGCATACAATAATCTTATTTTCATGTAGTGCCTGTTTGACTCATAGTTTACACCTTCTTTTATAAGGTGGTTATTATTAATAACATTATGACTGAATCACCCTGTATAAGTTCAATGAAACATTATCATTTATTTGCTTTTCCTGGTAATTTCTTGCATCTGTAAACTAATATAATTTCATAGAAGTCATAAAACAGTTGAACTCTTTCCTTCCATACATAATCATTTTTTCTTTCTTTGCAACTATTGGTACAGGTTTCTTTTAGATGAAATTAGCCAACTGGCACGGAAAACACGCATTGAAAACGGTATTTTGCACACGGTTATGTCATCTTTGCACACGCGTCTCCAGATAGTGATTTTTGTTTGATGTTGTCACCCAAATTATGCAATGTTTCAAGTTGGCTGAGTTTCATAGCAACCGTTACGGCTCCTTTATTTTGTTGATTGCTTCAAAAATTGTTGAATTGCCGAAGTTTGGATGTGAAAATGTGTGGTTCTGAAGAGATTTTACAGAAAGCAAGCGAAATATGTTCGGAACTGTTGCCCACAAAATCCAGAAGCAGGTATGAAGCTGAATTAAGCCAATTTATGGATTGGCGACTAGCTAAAAATATCCAAACTTTCTCAGAAAACGCAGTAATGGTGTAAGAACTATGTAAGAAATATAAATCTTCGACGTTGTGGACGATTTTTTCGATGCTCAAGTCAACGTTAAGTGCCAATCACAACATAGATCTTGGAAGCTATAAAAAGTTGCAAGCGGTAATTAAACGAAAATCCGAAAACTACGTCCCAAAGAAGTCCCAAATCCTCACAGAAGATGATTTTTGCCGGTTTTTGACGAAAGCATCAGACGACAAATATTTAATTATCAAGGCGGTGGTGGCAGTTGGACTATCTGGGGCATGTCGAAGGGAGGAATTATGTTATCTCAAAATAGAAGACACCAAAGATTTCGGCAGTGCTATGCTGATTAAACTGATGAATACAAAAACAAAGGTACCAAGGTGTTTTACAATTACAGGAAACCTTTACGCTATCTTAAAAAAGTACTGTGCTCTTCGTCCTCCTAATCGGAAGACAGGCAGTTTTTTTTTTAAAACTATCAAAACGGAAAATGTTCAAGCCAAAACGTTGGCATCAACAAAATTGGAAACATGGCTAGGGAAATCGCCAAGCTTTTGATGCTAGAGAATCCAGAAAGTTACACGGGACATAGTTTTCGGCGTTCATCGGCCATAATTTTAGTCAATTCTGGGTCAAATCTGCTTGCCCTCAAACGCCATGGAGGGTGGAAATCCAGTACAGTTGCCGAAGGCTACGTTGATGACTGTTTGAGAAATAAAATGAAAGTTTCGAAAAAGATAGAGTCTTCAGTGTCTTCTGCTGCCACATAACCAGAACAACGATCGTCTACTGGAATACAACAAGAAAACAACGACCGCACGCTGAAAAACTGCACTAAAAACACGACACCAAAAATATTCTCTATTACCGAAAACAAGGTGCACAGTAATACTGCTTTTCCTAGCGTAACCTTGATGGAATGTTCAAATGTTACCATAAATATTAAAGATTAGTTTCTTTTGTTAATGCGTTAGCAATTTTCTTAATAAAAACGAGTTAAATTAAAAGTTGTATTTAATTTATTTTGTTAATGCGTTGGCAATTTTAGTAATAAAAGCGATTTAAATTAAAATTTGATTTTTGTGGTCTCTGTTTGCAGTCATATCGTAAAAAACTCGTTTGAAAACCTTGTTGTTTAATGTACTATTTTTTCATTTTGATAAAGAGCAAGTTCCGATTATTTTCAATAACATTCATATTTTTATTTAGATGATCAAATGATCAAAATATGACTAAGATTATTTCTGAAATGTTATTCAATTAATTACAATACTTTCATTAAACTAATTAAATTTACTCCTTATTTAGTACACATGTATATTTATTATAATTTAGCTATACAACTGCAGAAGAATAGAGGAAACGGCGGAATAAACAATAATTACTTACTTGAGTTAACAGTTGTTTACATTCGCATCACATATTCTTCTCAATTTTTCATTGGCGACGCGACATGTGATACCCCAAATATATTAACAAATTCTCCCCACGTTCTCCCAACTCCAAAGTTTCAATAATATATTTTGAAACAGCCATAGTTTGAGACTTACGATGTCGACGATTCTTACACCAAAGAGCTGCGAGTCATTTATCTTTGTTAGGAAGTTCTTGAACTTTCCGTCATCGGTGTAGTTTTGCTTTCCAATAAAAACTTGTTCTTTGTACTCGGAAAGTCGTTCTTTAGTTTGTCTATGGGGACAATATATTTTAATCAAACATTCTTTTCGGGTGTAGTGCCGGAAAGTGCCACGTCCTCAAACAAAGGGAGCTGAAAAAACAAATTAAACTGGATCAATCAAGAACGTAAGGTCCCTGGAATAAAAAGGTTGATTTGAAAAGTTCAAGGAGGTATTTTGAGAGTAAACGGAAGCTTAATTAATAACCTCGAATGCGCTTACTATTGTACCTGAGACGGAGAATAGGTTGTTCCTGGCATCGTTAATTTAAACTAGCTTAAACTATAGAGGACTCTATACTAAAGTATAAAGTTCCAAATATTCATAGGAAATCTAACTAAAAAAATAAATGATGATCGTAGCATCTTTTCCAATTCTGTGGGCAAACAAGAAGAAAATTCATATATACAGAGTGTTTTTTGAAATGGTATACTCTTTGTAACTTTTATATGTCTGACATTTTCGAAAAATGTAATTGAATTCAAAATTATTTAAAACTCACATAAATTAGTATCAAACTGAACCTCAAATATTATTATTTCTGTGCAGCTATAAGATTTTTAGTATCGCATTAAGTATAGTGTCAATTAGATTAGTTAAGATTATCAATTAATATTGAATATTATACAAGGTGTTCTAAAAAAGGAAGGCCAATCCGGATCAGCAAAATGCTAAGGTCAAAATGAGATGATTTAAACAAGCTTACCTACATATAGGACAAAAATACATTATTACAATAGAATTTTCAAAGCCGTTTTTATTTTTCTTATTATTCTTAATGATTATTGGATATTTATCAAATTTAATACGAATGTTATGTATTCCATTACAATTGTTACGTAAACAGCACAGAAATTGGTGCAAATTATGCATCTTTGACAGCAGGAACCATAGGGGAAGACAGAGAAAGAAATCTTTATGATAGATCTGTGTATTTTATTAGTTTTAACTTTAAAAGTACATTCATATGTGAGCAAGGCGTCATATTCCCTAAAATAAAAAGAACATGTTTTAAATGTAACTGTAATAACTCTCACATTGCCAAACACTCATTGTAAAAATATCTCACGCGTATATTGTTACACACAGGGTGATTCAGAACTTACTCAAAAAACATTAAATGTACAGGGACTCTTACATCTATAATTTTGTAAAAAAAAATAAAAAAGGCGGTTCGAAAATGATTTAAAAATACATTTCTCCGCCCTGGGAACTGACCCACTATAAAACCTGACTGTGCGCAAGGCGAAGCATGAAATTGGCGACCGGCACGGCAGCAAAGTTAATAAAAACTTAACGGACAAAAAATTTTAAGAATTTTTTTCCCAGCAAAGGAAATAAATAAAATTTTATAACACCTATTTCATATTAGCAAATTCAACTGCTATTGCCGCTATCCTTATTAATCCATAAAATTAATTTGAGGTTTTAATTAATATAATAATTTGACATACCTGATATTACAACTACTATTCAATTTTGTTCATCAACATGTAAACGCATTTGAGTCCGTTCTACCTAGTTTCTACGAATTAACACAAATGTTGTCTTGTTTCACCATAGCAAATGGTTCACCATAATACACATGTTATCTTGCTTCACCATAAATTAAAACTATACCTATCAGCTCCGAGTTACTATACACGTAACACTTTTTTGACACTTGAAAAACTAATGTAAACGCTATCGCAAAAACTTTAATAATAAAATCGGATTTCAGTATTCGGAATCGCCTGAGGTCACATGGAGAGAGAGAGAGAGTGAATTGCGCACAGCGCACAACGAGAATGACGCTAGAGAGAGTAGAGTAGAATAGCCTAGCGAAGTAAGGGTTGAAAATATACAACTTCAATAATTTTTTTCTCGGAAACTAAATATAAGAATTTAACAATTTTTTTTACGATATTTTTCATGACGCATCCATTCCCAATTTTTTGTAGATAAGTTGTAAATCACAAAAGTCTTGTGAAAGGGATCCAGAAGATTTTATTTTCCTGTTCATGTGACATTATACGTTCTTATATTTTATACCTAAATTCGTGATAATCAGTATACAATTTTTTTACAACAGATTTACTAATATATTGTTAAGATGTTATTAATTTATGAAAATATTAATTTTGTGAAATTGTGTCATGTATTGAGTGTTGCGTTGTTTTGGTTTTGTTTCTGTAATAATTTTTTTCTTTTTGATTAACTGTAAATTGTTTAATACAAACCTTTCTTTTGTTTTACCTTGTATATTATTTTTTTTATCCCTTGCTAGCTGTTACTCAGATGTTTGTTTTATATTAGATCTCAGGAGTCGGTTTTGTATCATTCATACATAAACTTGTTCAATGCAGCACGCCAGAAAATAGAGTTTTTAACTTTTTATACAATATTTATTTTAAATTATTTAATCGGATTATATGAAAACAAAATTTCAACTTTTTTACTCTAGATTAGGAATGGCTTCTTTATAAACTAAATTTTTATGTTGAACAATAATAAAGAATATTTTATTTTTCTACCTTTTCTATCCTACTACAGTTTGTACAATACAAGGACTGGGCTTTTCTTAACAAAATTACTATATTTGAATTTTTACTTTATACTATTTTAACCACTCGCCCGGGTATTGTGTCTTGCCTATTGTAAATTATATAAACTTTTAACTATTACAGCCTGACGTCCTTAAAATTAAAATGGCTGTCCCTTTTAGAACTTTATGTAAGCTCATCCAATTTTGGAGTTTTTAAAGCTAGATTTTAAATTGCTTGTATTTAATTTTGTTCAGGTAAGTCCTGATTTTTAATTTATCCTTTTTCTAAGGTATAATGCATTAATACTGTATTATTTGTAGGTTATAGCTATGAATTTATATTATAGTGCACTTTATTTTTCTATTTTAGGTACCTGTTAGCTACTATTTGCCTCTTTCCTTGTTGGAAGCGATGAAGATGTCCTTTGTACCATTTATGGGGCCACTGGAATACCTCTCTGGATACTGCTTTATACTGGTTACGGAACTTTTTCTTCACTGGCCAATTTTCTTTATCTGGATTTTGAGGACAAATGATTTTCGATGTTACTAGTAAGTTTAATTTACTTCCTGCTTCTCCTTTCTAGCTTTTTGCCAAAAACCAAGCCGTAACTAAACAACAAACTTTTGTTTCTCATCCTTCTAGAATTCTCTGGTTTCAATTTGTCTTAAGGTCCCTTTACAGAAATTCCAGTCCCTGGATGTCCTTTTTTCACAACACTTTTCACTGCACGTCTTATAACTAATACATTTTTTACAATGTCCTTTTATTTTTAACATACAAATCTCTTACTAATTATTAAAATATTCCTTATTTTATGTTCTTTTTCTAGGTCATCTTCTGATACTTGTAAAGCCAACTTTAGTTTTGACATTTGATAAAATTATAATTTAATTTGACATTTGATAAAAAAATTTCATATATGACTTCAGTTCATTTAAGATATCTTCTCTACAGTTACTCGTCTACCTAAAATATGCATATCAGATTCATCTGTGGATATTGGGCTTTCATTTGATATATGTCACTCTGGTATTAAATTCTGTTTTCTCACTGTACTGAGTGTTAACAAGTGTCGATGTCATGCATTCTTTTGAAAAATTATTTAATACTTGTGAATTAAATTTAAATTATCAGTTTTATACTATGTGATATTCTTTAATTGATACTTATTTTTATTCAGAGTCTTTATATTAACAATTTTATACTAATTTATTGTTTGCTATATTAATAATTAATTTTTATTAATGATCCAAAGTTCGGTCAGGTAATTTTTCATTCATGATTCTTTGTGTGCCTTTCCAATTCGTTACAATATATTCTCAACAATATTTGTCCAATAATAAGTATAGTCTAAATATGTGATCCAGTTTAAAATTGACCCTACACTTATTATCTCAAATATAATTAAAACAAAATTAATTTAAAACCGGACTATAACAATAATTTACATTCACGTTTAAAGTGCATTGCTTTAGAAAGAACATTTTATATTGCGGAAGAATAATTTTGTATGACTAATAATAATAATAATAATAAAATAATATCTCTACCCCTTATTCTAATCGCAAGGATTAGCCCAGAAGTCGGAGACTTGTGCGGGAGAGGCGTTGGCATATTATTGTTCAATGGGCCGCATGTGCGCCCAGAAATGACTTACATTGGTAGGCCCTAACCACAAATCAATGCAGGAATGAGGGATGTCTAGAAAACCTCATTAATTAGGGAGATGGTCAAACGTCGACCGGAATCAATCTCTGACATTGACCCAAGCCAACGTTCTTTCACCCTTTCATATCCACAGAGAAGGTATGTAAGAGTAATGCAAAGTTGACATCAATCACACACACATTTTTAAATATCACTGTGGATACCTTGTCAAAAATATTAATTAACTAACAATTACAACAATATCTATTCCATTTTTGTTTGTTTTAATTAAAAAGGTTATTTAGTTTACCGACATTAAAAAGATATCAACGCATGAAAACAGCAATGATGAAAAATTTATCACATTCCACTTCATTGACATTTGACAAGACTAAATCGAATCAAATAATCAGACTTGAGAACCTGTCAATTGTGCCCAATAATTTATTTGAATTGAATCAAGCAAATCTGATTCAAACGAAACTCAACAATATCTACTTAGATTTCTGAAGACCTTCTTTTACATATTTGATTGAATAAATAATGTATTTCAAAATAACTAAAACATACAGGGT
Source organism: Anoplophora glabripennis (assembly GCF_000390285.2). NCBI lineage: Eukaryota > Metazoa > Arthropoda > Insecta > Coleoptera > Cerambycidae > Anoplophora > Anoplophora glabripennis. The sequence goes on along the minus strand of NW_019416327.1, from coordinate 2,188,147 downwards.
GTTAATGAACTTATGTCAAATATTTTTGCCACATACAAGTTATGTCAAAATGAGTTAAATTCACGGATTTGTGTTGAGTAAACTGTAATTTTAAAATCTGACTTACCTCAACATTGCAAGGAGCCAACTTTTGAAAACTGCTGATTTTCATAGAAGATCTTCGATGTACCCACCATTTGCTTGCACACAAGCTTCAGCGCGATGTATCCAATTCGCTCGCACGCGTTGCAACATTGCCACATCCTCTCGAATCGTATTACAAGTTTCGGCAATACGATGTCGCAGTTGGTCGATGTCACGAACTTCCGTGGAATACATTTTTCACATATCCCCACAAAAAAGAAATCTATCCAGCGATCGGGAAAAGTAATGTTTAGAATGTGGCGCACTCCAAAAAAAGTGATGTAGGGCTCCGTCATGCAGTAATAACATATTTTGCCGAACATTTAATGATAGGTTTTCCAATAACTCCGGCAAGCGATTTTGCAAAAAATCTAGATATGAAGCATTGTCTAAACGTCTAGGTAATTCAAAAGGTCCTATTAAAGTGTAATTAAGAATACCGGCCTACATGTTCACTGTAAACTCTTGCTAAAAGGCACTGCGACGTATTTCGTGTGGATTTTCGATAGTCAAGTGGTGAGTGTTGTGGACGTTAAGTACACCATTTCGAATGAAACATGCTTCATCTGTAACAAGTATTTGCGCTGTAAATTGAGGATTTCTTGCATTGTTCCTGAAGCAACCATTCGCAAAAACGTCGACGTAGTGGAAAATCCTCATAAGTAAGGGATTGGACACGTTGAATATGAAATGGGTGCAACTGAGCTTCTCGTAATGTTCGCCATACAACAGGATGCGAAGTATTTACGTAATGTGCGATATTTCTGGCGCTACGATGCGGATCTTCTTCGACGAGATCTAAAATCGTCTCCTTGACATTTAAGATTCTTAGTGGTCGCCCTGGACCACCGTCGCGACACGGTTGTACTTCACCGGTGTCCAAAACTCTTTATGCTACTGCAACAAATGTTTGCGGTGCGGGGGCACGTCATTCAGGATATCTTGCACGGTACTTTATTCGCGATTGCTAAATAAATGTGCCATTTTCAAAATAAAAGTTGCAAATACGGCTATTAAATGTACTTTCGAAAAACAGCACAGCAATCACTACAACAATGTATTACAAACTGACTTTCGAATACAGTCCGGCTTCATAAGAAACCTACAAACTCGTAAAAAGTGTTACAGAGTATTTTGTAAGTACTCGCCGCTATAAAATACCGTGTAGGAAAGCGCCGATGGTCTATCACAAGTTACGTGAGAACGATAAAGTAAGACATAGAAATCCATGCGATAGAGAAGGATGGCTATAATGAAGGCTTCTCTTTGTCACCGCCCGTTTCGCCCTTCCACAAATAAGATCCACTTCTTATTTGTGGAAGGGCGAAATGGGCGTTGACTATGATACGCCTTAATTATAGCCATCTTTCTCTATCGCATGGATTTCTATGTCTTACTTTATCGCTCTCACTTAACTTGTGATAGACCATCGGCGCTTTCCTACCCGGTATATGTATTTCAGCAGTTCCAAAACAGTTTTAAACACATTTGTAATTTTTTTTTTCTGTATGACCTTAAACTTCCGATACACGTTTGTGACATCAGTTAACTCAGTTTTTGCTCCTTTTTCACCCCTTTAAATTTTAGACATAAGTTCATTAACACCCTGTATAACTAGAAATGAATGAAACTATAGGTAATGTAAAAACAACGTTTTAAGCTTGTATTATATCCTTCTCAATATACTTGACATTAAAAGATTTCTGATAATTCTTTCATAATAGGATCAAGGCAAAACCGCTATTACCTTCTTTTAAGATACCTGATAAGGGAACGTCAATAACTAACTATGATAATTCCGTTTTTTTAAACATTTAAATTTTACGAATGCTAGTCTAGAGATATTGAATTTTAGAAAAAAAAACTGTATTTCTTTCAGTAACCGGTTGCCTTATTATTTTTTTAAATTTTTACCAGCACCGGAAGTCATAAATCCACCGCTCCGAATAATTATGACTACGAAATTTCACAAAAAGGCACAGGAAATTGTTCCTCGCCACCTGAAAATTATATTCCAAATATACTTAAACTGAAAAAATCTCGTTATATGAAATTGAAAAGCAGGAAAGATCACATCGACGTTTCGTATACAATCTCACGTCATCTTTTTCCGAAGCTGTATTAAAACCTCCCCAGAAAATCAATTTCCTGGTTATTGTTACCGATGCCGGGCCCAGAGTCTTCCTTATAAAATAACTTGTCTAACGGCTTACGCTGCTTACAGCAAATACTGTCAATAGAATAGCAGTGAGAAGTTGTAAGCTGCTTATGAAAGACCGGAGATTTCTTCCAACAGTGGGTTAATACACAAGTACAGAGTCGCTGCCGAGCAACTTATTCTGTAGAAATAAGGTGCTCATTAAATCGTTGAATTTTATTAAGTTAATGAAACAATTGGAATAGGAATAGTATCCAGAAGGCAGCATTGTAGTAAAAAAACTGCATTCTAAAATCTGAAATTTAAGAAATTAAAATATACCTCATTGTTCTTAACCTCTTTGGAAAGCGGCTTACTCAAACAGTCATATTAGAAACATAACACACTTGAAAATGAAGAGTATAGTATAAAGTATACCATTCCCAATTACTGCGTCGAATGACTATTGTCTAGCAACTGTAAAACAAATACATAATTGATTCAATAATTCTGATAGACATAAACAATTTCAGTTTATGAATTGTTAATAGATAGATATTTTGTCCAACTAGAGCTACAATTGGCCGTTATTGTTACTGTCAATTTAACATAATAGGACAAGACGCAGTTATCAATTGGCTTCCAACAAACACATCATCATTCTTCTGCTTTTATATCATTATGAAAAATTCTAGTGAAATACGATAACAGAAAAAATAATTATATACTTTTTGAACATGGAACTACCAATAATTCTTGGAGTCAAAATAAGACTGTTTGACCACACATATCTCTGTCCAACATTGCTTCATTTAGCCACTAGAGGACGTCAAACTTAGCAATAGTACAAGTTCTGTCACAAGGGCAGAAAATGAGCATTAGTAGGCCGCGGGTATTAGCAACTGATAGGTAAGGGTTACTAATGCGTTTTCTCCAGGTGTAACACACAACTGTTTTTTGCCTAGCATTAAACAAAACTTTTTGACATTTAATGAATAATTTTACAGGGTGGTCCGTAAGTAATGGTCCATAGAGGCATACTAGATTTTTTACTTCAAAATATTAAGATTGGAGCCAATATGCCTTAATAAAAATGTTAACAAAAAAGATACAGGGTGTCAAAGTTGGAAATTAAACATTGAATTTTCGTAATAATTATAATATTTTTGAGTGTATGAACGTGAAAATTTAGGGGTAGATGTTTTTGTATACGAGAAATCATAATTTGTTATCTATTTCGATGTATCTTCTAGAGGGCGCCACATACGCCGTGTTTATGACGTAAATACGAGCATAATTTTTTTATCCACAACGTTAACGCTTCTTTTTTTTAAAAATCTTAAACCTACATTATTTTCGTGAAAAAATGGTATACTTGTCATTAGCTCTAGAAATTGTCCGTTTTCAAGAAAAACGCATTTCAACAATCTGCTGCATGTTTCATTACAGGAAATTTTATCGTAGTGTGCGCTAATGAAAACATTAATTTTGACAATTAAACATTATCCCTTTGTACACATTAAAATACAAATTATCAAGTTGATAAATTTTATTTACAAAACCAGTTAAAGGAGAAATTTAATTAAACAAAACTATGATTTTATCAAGCGTTTAACAAGTAAAAAACTGAATATGTACCTAAGGAAAAATAGGAAATGTTTCAAAGTAAATTTTCAATATGTCCACCATTCACCTCGATGCACTTGTCCATACGATTTATGAAAGATCGTCTAATATTAAATAATACCATTGGATCAAAAAAAGTTGAGGCATTACTAATTTCTTGCCAAAGTTGGACGCGAGTATTTATAGTGTTTTTATAAACAATTTCCTTCATTGTGCCCCATACACCAAAATCTAAAGGGTTGAAGTCTGGACTACGTGGCGGCCAAGGAAATATACTACCACGGCCAATCCAACGTTCAGGAAAGTGTTGGTTTAGATATGTTCTTACTTGATGAGTAAAATGTGGCGGAGCGCCATCTTGCATGAACCACATATTTTGCCTCAAATTCAGTGGTAACGCATCCAATAGATCAACAAAGCTATTTTCTAAAAAATTTAAATAACTTGTACCATTTAAATTTCCTGGCAACTCATATGGACCTAGAAAATGGTTTCCAATGATCCCACACCAAACATTAATCTTAAATTCATGTTGAAAGTGCCGTTCTCGAGTTACATGAGGATTTTGAACTTCCCAACAATGCTTATTTCTTAAATTGAAAATACCTCGGCGAGTAAATGTCGCTTCATCTGTAAACAATATTCTGTTGACAAATGTATAGTCAGTATTCTGCTTGTTCCGAATATCACTTGCAAATTGATATCTTGAAGGAAGATCGACAGGTAATAAATTTTGAACTGGTGTAAAATGATATGGATGATATTTTTCTTCATGTAATGTCTTTAAAATTGATGTTTTATTAATTCCCGTGGCTGCAGCTAATCGTCTTGAACTAGTTTGTGGATCATCTGCAATGCGAATTAGTATTTCGTCTTCCTGGTCAGGCGTAATCATTTTTGGTCGACCTAAATTATCACGTTTAGGACGAAATGAACCACTTTCGCCTAAGTTTCTGAATAGATTTTGAAACAGTCGTTTACCAGGTTGCAATCTGTTTGGAAATCTTCGGCAATATTCACGTTGCGCAGCACGTCCATTGAAATTTTGTTGACAATAAACAACCGTCATATCTCTCATTTCCAAATTCGAGAAATTATTATGTCTCGGCATAATTCGTTATTTTCTTTTAAATACTTAATTGATTTTTACCAAAAATTAATAAATACAATTTGAAATAATTGCTAACTGTCACAATGATTTTTTCTAATTGTCAAAACTGTCTTGGCATTGTCGCACACTACGATAAAATTTCCTGTAATGAAACATGCAGCAGATTGTTGAAATGCGTTTTTCTTGAAAACGGACAATTTCTAGAGCTAATGACAAGTATACCATTTTTTCACGAAAATAATGTAGGTTTAAGATTTTTAAAAAAAAGAAGCGTTAACGTTGTGGATAAAAAAATTATGCTCGTATTTACGTCATAAACACGGCGTATGTGGCGCCCTCTAGAAGATACATCGAAATAGATAACAAATTATGATTTCTCGTATACAGAAACATCTACCCCTAAATTTTCACGTTCATACACTCAAAAATATTATAATTATTACGAAAATTCAATTTTTAATTTCCAACTTTGACACCCTGTATCTTTTTTGTTATCAACATTTTTATTAAGGCATGTTGGCTCCAATCGTAATATTTTGAAGTAAAAAATCTAGTATGTCTCTATGGACCATTACTTACGGACCACCCTGTATATATAAAAACGTCGAACTACAAAATCGTGTTGTTATAACTTTAGCAGCCCAATCGACATTATATTACTTTCGGTCATATTTTTAGGGTCAATATGATTCATTTTCACATATACTATGCAAAATAGTTATATACACCATAAAGCAGGTAAGTTTTATTTACCAGTGGAGAACGATTTTGCGCCCGAGCGGAGCATGAGCTGGCCAATAGAGTCTGAGACTGGTAAATTATACTTAACTGCTGCGTGGTGTATAACATTTTATCTGCTCCCACAGTTCTTTATGGTCCATGAAATAAAGATTAGCTTTTATTTTTTGACATTTCTTGCAAAGTTACCCTGGTTGTTTGAATTTTTTCGTTTCTAAGATGTAAGCTACATAAACGTTGCAATTTTGCTGGTTTTGAGATGAGTGACTTTCAAATAGAAAGTGCAGCAAATGCTGCCTGCGAATTTTTGTTTCCCGAGATGTCGAAAGTACGCTACAGACCAACATATAGTTTCAAAGAATGGTGCCTGAACAAAAATACTGTTGTTTCTGAAATGTCACTGCTAGCGTATTTCATCATCAAGTCAAGAACTTTAAAGTCACCGGCGAGTTTGTGGAGTAAATACTCAATGAATAAGTCAACTATTTGCTGAGAGCATTTTTGAAACGTAGGAATGACGGCTATACACCTAACCAGTCAAACGTTTTTACAAGAGAACAAGTCAACGATTTTCTCGTTCAGGCTTGTTTTTTAACGGCTTTCGCGTAATTAATTCTAAATTATTCGTCATGACCAATGCATTTACAATATAAATCTAATTTAACGACAATAAAAAATATGATATTTTAGAAATGAAAAAAATTATGCTTTGTGGAATTCAGAAACTTGTAATGCAATATTATGTCACAGAAATTATTGGAAATAATCACTTTTAAAAATTTATTTCCCTTCAAATAGTGGAATAAGAATGTTTGAAAAAGAAAACTTCTATTTCCTTGCCCTACTCCGACAATACATTTTTATTTAAAAAAATAGGGTGACTATTCTTTTCTGTTTTTTTTTTTCTACAAAAGTGCAGGACTTGAAGAAAGTCTTTATAATATAATAAGAACTGAAGTTTTAAGATCGCCTGTCAAAAAATATGAGCAAATTTGGTCGGGACAAAGTTTTTTAGAATTATCTGGATAATATTAAATGTTTTTAGTGGTTTTTAGGTAGAGTTAAATTTAAATAACTCATTTTATTTTTACCCTTAAAATCCATAGTAGGTAGTTCTATGTACACAAATATTGAAACATCCTGTTCATCATTTTATAATATATTTTAATTCGAAAACAACTCCATTCCATTACCGATTCGAATTTCTGGCCCGTCTATGAAAGTTAAATGAATTGTAAGATTCTGTTTTTTGATTTACGCAAGCATAAAATTTTCTTGTTTTGCTCAAATAATAATCCATCAAAATTCCCAGCTGAATTTGATATTCAGGAACAGTGTTGAAGTAAAACGTTAATGTTATTTCCCTGAAAGAATTTCGTACTGGAATTTAACGTATGCAAGTGGGTATTCTCCTATTTGAATATAAAGGATTCAGGAGATTTTATTTTCATGTTCATGTGTCATTATAACTTCCTTGTATTTTATCTTTAAATCCATTATACCAGTATCCAGATTTTTTACAACTGGTTTGTTAGACTTCAAATTCATGTTTACCAAGCTTTTTCATAGCTTGGAGATGATAAAACTGAAATATGAAAGGACATAAACAGAATTTATCAAAAATAGTAGAAATCTCTCCTTAAATGTAACGGAAACAACAAAAACCCTCTAGCATTATAAAACGCGGTGTATCTTACCAGCGAAAAATATGGTTGATATTCCCGTGATAAATGATGACAACGTATATTTCTTCTCGCTTTGTAAAAACTGCATTCGTTTTGTCTCGCGAAAAAATCATACGCGATATTCAAAGTCCTCGCTTACATTCGAGGTTACAAATGATATTCCTTTGATGTGCCTTTTTGTTTCAAATATCACGTGGTAGCGGACAGAGAATGACAACAAAGGCGTACTAAGGGGACTTCGAATACGTATTTGCAAATATGCAAGGATGGCCCAAAATTCACGCAAGTGATAATTTTGATAGAAACCATAGGTTTTTAATTAAAAATTGTAAATTTTTTACTGATTTATGAAGTATAAAGTATAGGGTTATGTATGGGCATATCGGGTAAATGGCTTCCATGGCGTTTTTGGCACATACGCACTCTTTCCTTGGCAGTTTTATATAAATGCGGCTGAATTTCTTTGATACAGCGCTTAATTTCCTTCTTCAAGGCGTGGGTGGTCGATCTGGGTGGCCCATTCTGATCACCAAAACGGGAAATTACACGACTAGGAAATGACTCATGTAGTAATTGAATTGTTTCTCTGGCTGTATAGCATGTGGCGCCATCTCGTTGAAACCACATGTCGTCTACATCCTTATCTTACAATTTAGGTGCAAAAACTGGATATTTGATGAAGACTGGTCCGACGATGACTCCTGCGCAAAATCCGTACCTACCAAACATTAACTCGTTGTGTTACTCAACCATCCCTGAACTGTCAGCTGTCACGATGTCTTTTTTGTTTTGTTGACAACATTTTACCGCACAAATGGAGCAAAATTCAAATCTTGTGTGAAAGTATATGAATGAGATCAGTCACGTTGGGTGATGCATACACACAAAACCTAACCATCCAAATTTAAAATCTTAGAACATGGTTGGCCGAGATTGGAGTCCCAGCTTGTACGTAACGAAATGTTAAAATTTGTACAGGATGTTTCTGAAATACGGGCCTTCCTTTTAAGGGCTAATATAGGACGTGAATATAAACAATTTCTATTAAGTAACCAAAAGAAAATTTTGAGACCGACCCTGTTGTACAAGGTCGACCTAAGTTTCGTGCAATAATTCTTGACATTTTAGTCCGCAAGTTGGTTCATGAAAATTGAACTTACATGAACTTATGTAGGTACATATTTCATTTCATAATTTTTCTACACTTTGAAAAGTCTCTAGACTTTTACAAAATCATAACCTCAACATCTATTTCAACTTATTGATAGAAAATTTAATAGGAATTTCGAGGAAAATCCTTTGTTTTACAACCCCCGTTTTTCGCTCTGTCGCATGCCGTACGTCTATGAGCTCTATTGCTCCTGAATCCTGAAATCCCTGAAATCGCTTCATGTTAAAAGGTCTCTGATTAATGTCAGTGTGTGGAAACCATTCGTGGTTTTTGTGTCCAATAGTAACATTTTTATTCAATGAAAAAGTGTTTAATGTCTTACTGATGCTTTTAGATGAAAGAATGAGAAATATGGTTCTTCGGATGCTTATTACTATGTTGAAAATGTAGGCGTACCTACAGGAGTAATATTGCTAAAGGAGTACGTATTTATAACAAAAGAGTGAGTAAACGAATATTTGAAAGTGTACCTAGGTTTTGAAAATATTTTTCTTAAAATAAAATTCACAAAATTTTAGGATGGGGAAAAATTAGAAATGTAAAGCTTCACGAATCTTTCACAAAAGCTTCTTCTGACCAAAACAGAAAGATTTACCGAATGTACCCAGCAGCAAAATACTTCCTAAAAAAAATACGGGTGTGCATACACAGGTGATCAAAAAAATGGATTTAAATTTTTTGAATGTTATCAGTTTCACATCCCATTTTAATTAAATCTCACTTATTTGCTAAATTTTAAATAAATTGTACATTTTAGAGACATGCGACAAGTATACCTTTTTTGAAGTCAGTTGTATACTATACAGGGGGTTAATGAACTTATGTCAAATATTTTTGTCACATGTCCGTTATGACAAAATGAGGTAAATACACGGATTTGTCTTGAGTAAAATGTAATTTTAAAACCTGGCTTACCTCAAGATTGCAAGGAGGCACCTTTTGAGAACTGCTGATTTTCATAGAAGATGTTCGATGTACCCGCCATTTGCTTGTCTCGAATCGTATCACAAGCCTCGGCAAGAAATCTAGATATGAAGCACCGTCTAAGCGTCTAGGCTATTAAAGTGTCATTAATGATACCGGCCCACGTGTTCACTGAAAACTGTTGCTAAAAGGCACCGCGAAGTATTTCGTGTGAATTTTCGGTAGTCTAATGGTGAATGTTGTGGACGTTACGTACGACTGGAAGATGCTTCATCTGTAACAAGTATTTCCAATATAAATTGAGGATTTCTTGCATGGTCCTGAAGCAACCATTTGCAAAAATCTCGACGTAGTGGAAAATCCTCATGAGTAAGCGCTTGAACACGTTGAATATGAAATGGATACAACTGAGCTTCTCGTAATGTTCGCCATACAACGGGATGCTGTGCGGCATTTCTAGTGCTACGCTGCGGATCTTCTTCGACGAGATCTAAAATCATCTTCCACACATTTTGCTCTACAGCAACAAATGTTCGCGGTGCGAACGTTCAGGAAATCTTATACCGTGCGCTTGACAAGAAGACTTAAATGTACTCTCGAAAAACAGCACAGCAATCACTACAACAATGTATTACAAACTGACATTCGAATACAGTTCGGCTTCATAAAATACCTACAAACTCGTAAAAGTGTTACAGAATTTTTTAAGTACTCATCGCGATAAAATACATGTATTGCAACAGTTCCAAAACAGTTTTAAACACATTTTTAATTAGCTTTTTTCTCTATGATCTTAGACTTCCGATACAAGTTTGTGACATAAGTTAACTCAATTTTTGTCCTTTTTCACCCCTTTAAATTTTTGACATAAGTTCATTAACACTCTGTATACCACACTACAAAAAAAAGGAAAAGACAAAAAACAGTTTAAAATGTTCTTAGTATCCTCTATGGTATAGGGGAAAAAGATAAGCTTAAAAATCATGTTTGGCTAATGAAAAAACTACCTTATGCCAAGTTTTTCTGTATTATGTAAAGGATGGTAGATGGTAGTATAATAAAAAAATAAGCGTAAAAATCGTCTTTGAACGACCGTTTACAGAAATATATGAGTGTTATAAACTTTTATAAACATTTTTTATTGTGTAATAATGTTTTTAATATGTTTTTTACGTGGTGTATAGCAGCTTTTCACATTTCTTTGTCGATAGCGTCTCAAGAGAAGAATATGTAAACGAGATAATTTAATAAACAGAAGCAGGAAAATAAATATTCCTTGCATAATTTTTCGTGGATAAATATTTACAATTCAGCCATGTACAACAGGATGCTGTAAAAAGTTAGCCTTGTTAGTTATTTCATCGCCAAATCCAGCGAGGCTGATATTAGGAGAATGGATGTTTTATTTCTGCAATAAAATGGATAATTCAATATACTTTCGTTCCTGTTAAACAATAAAAAACAATATAAAAAATATGACGCATCAGAAGTATCCCTTAACTGTAAGCGGATTTCGAATTGAATATAAGTCGATATGCAACTCAAGATACGTTCGATAAGATATTCTCAAGTAAGCAACCAGTATTACACTAATTAGAATTGCCGGTGGCAGATTAGTCGTTCTTACATAAGAATATAACGAAATGTACCGTAAGTATATAATACTGTTTTGAACGAACATTTTATACTTACCTATCACTTAGATCAATTGATAATTTTACATTTATCCAACAGGGTGGTTTTTATTCTGTTAACTGTAGGCCAATCACATCACTATTATACTTATAAAACGCGAATCTAAATAGGTATTCAAGTTTTATTGTGGTAAAAGGGGTATTACCACCAAAAAATATTTCACATGTTTCTAGGTAACCGAATTGAATTTTTATTCATGTCAAATATAATTTAAGACAACAGTCTTGTCATTATTTCTTTCGATTTTGTTTTTCCAAAATTTAAAATTAATCGTCTCCAGTTACGCTGAAACAACAAAGACACTAGCGAAAAACAAATTTTCTAACAAAGCCACAGTCCCTTAGGGTATTATACTGGATGTCACTTAACATTCCCCCTGGTAACTACTTAGGATCTGAAAAACGTATTTAAAATCGCTATTATCCATAAGCGAAGGAAAGTAAAATTTAATTTGGCATACATATGGTTTCTTTATATAATTGTAAGTAGATGGTTTTGATATGCAAAGAAATTTTTGTCTCTCAAATAAAAACTTGATTGCGTCAGACAAAGAATAATCAAGTTTTGAACTTTCCTATACGCTTACAGATAGGTGGTTAGAGGTGTTCAACGAAGACAAAATCTTACGGGAAGAGTCAATTCAAAACGAAATTGCGACAAGGAATCAAATTTTGCATATAGAGCTAACTAATGAAACAAGCGCAAACAATATGCCTTTGCCGCTACTAATATACTGTCTACTATAAAGGGTGTCCCGAAATTCATGCAACAAAATTTGGTCACATAATCTTAGGACAAATTTAGGGGACCCGTATTTTTTATTTTTGCCAAGTGGCCCCCTCTTTCGGAGTTACAGCCGCCTGAAGTCCGCCCCTAAAAATAATATTTTTTTTATATCTCAGAACCTTGTTGTACCAGAATCACTAAATTTGGTACACAGGGGTTTTATGACATGTGGAATCTGATGGTGCAACGTTTTTTGACGGGGAACCCCCTTAACAATTTTTCGTGGGCCCCCTTGTTTTTGGAGCAAAAAATATTTGGTTGCATATTTAAATTTCTTAAAAATTATCAGTTCACTAGAAAGCCATTAAATTTAGAAACTATTTGTCCCTTTATACTTTTTTCGTAAAACGCAATGTTTTCGAGAAAAATGTCAAAATGTGATCGAATGTATATCATTATTCGCCATTTTCCTCAAAAACATTGCGTTTTACGATATTAATATCAACAGACAAAACAGTTTCTAAATTCAATGGGTTTCTAGCTAACTAATAATTAAAAAAATCAAATTTGCGACCAAATGTTTCTAGTTCCAAAGACAAGGGGGCCCACGAAAAAGTGTCTTAAGGGGGTTTCTCGCCAAAAAGCGTAGCACTGAGAGATTCCACATGTCATAAAACCCCTGTGTACCAAATTTAGTGATTCTCGTACAACATGGTTTTGAAATATAAAAAGGACTTCTTAGGGGCAGATTTCAGGGGGCTGCAACTCCGAAAGAGGGGGCCAGTTGGCAAGAAGAAAAGATACGGGTCTCCTAATTTTGTCTCAAGAATCTATGACCAAATTTTGTTGCATGAATTTCGGGACACCCTGTATACAGAAGTAAAATGAGTTGCTTAGATTCTTATTCAAAATTGCAATAATCGCGCAAAGTAAATAAACATATTGTTAAAAATGAATAATGAATAGAAAAGGTTTGTTGCATAAACTCTAATAAAAGTAATTTTTTAACAATAGAAATTATTTACAAAATTGTCATTTTTGATATAATCGTAGATAAAATGATTTTAATGAAGTTTGATTATTGAAACTGAGTGAATTGTTTACTACATTTTCGATTTTAAACCAACCGCACTAGGCATATTCTAACGATCTCAGATTGCATTAATTAAAAAATAATGAAAACATGTAAAATCACTGATACAATAACTATTGATTTGAACACAATGTGACTCCATTTCCGTTATATTTTACCAGCTTCGTAAATAAATCCGCACACCGAGAATTCGCATCGAATGTAATACTATACAATCAACCAAATGTCACTCAATTGAAATTGGAGAAATAACTAGTTTATGCTACAGTTTGTATACGATAACGCATACATTAAATGGGTATTATGTAGTATTAGATACGAGCGGGATAACAATGGCATAATTTGATTCTGCCGCGGGTAGGCGTCGCGACGCGCACATCTACAATGTATCGCCATTATGTAAGCTCTGGCAATATAATGTTCCTGATTTACTTTGTTCTACCCCATCATTTAAGCTTTGTTGCTTGCTCGTATATTCATTATTTGTAAAATATAAAGCATTGTCTTCGTAGGATGATCGCTAAGCGATATTATATATCAATAGCTGTTTGTTCGACGTAGAAAGCTTTTGCATCTCGACAAAAAACGTGCACAGGTTCAACTTATAACATTCTGCAATATCATATTTATAATATTAGAGGAACCAACGTTGCAAAGATATAACACAGGCCGACAAAATATGACTGACCTCCTAAATCAGAAACCAGACTATCATTTCCGACCTAACTTAAAATTGCAAAAAATACGGGTTATGTTACATCACGAAGTGATTATTAACATTATTAATATAACAATTATTCTTCGCACAACTCATTAAGGCATCTGAAAGTGTTACTCGTCTCCTTCGAAATCCATTTTGAATCATTCAAATATCAGACTCAAAAAGAGGGAACAACCAAATTACAAACAACTGAATTCTATCATTTTCTTATTACATCTGTTACAGCACCTTTTTGTGTCTTTTCACTGGCTCTGGTTTTGCGTTACGGAGCACTTGTGTTGGCTGCGGGACTCTACCGAATCCTGAGCGTGAATCCTTTAGGCCTGATCTTGAGCTCGCAAACAATTTATAATATAGGTTATAAATATGCGTATAGCTGCATATAATGACATATAAATACTGCATAAATCCTATGCTGCGTATAGATACCTATATTTTTCTAATATAGGTATCGTATATCATCGTACTTACCACAATAATCCGAAGAAACATTTTTGGGACCGCTCACTGCGTAGATTGCTTGACTGGTTTTGTTTATACAATTGTTGACATAAATAAGTGTACTAAAGANTTAAATATAAATATATTATTGGATATAAATATGTATAATATTGGTTTGATTATCAACAAACTCTATAGAGCGCAGAGATAATGAAATCTAAAAGTTGTACCGGCTAGGCACTTGGTCCTGGTTGATGTGAGGATGATCAGGGTCGACGTTCAATCGCAGGTCTTGATGGCTACGCCAGATTCCTGACGTAGATTTTCAATTATTGAGCGCTCTTGGAACCGAGAGATTTTTGTCATTTCTGGGGCAATCTTGATGTGTCGTCCAATGGATCTGCTATTGGTCACTCTGCCAAAGCATTAGACTCTATGGGCGTCGTCTGCACTAGTTCTGGGTGTGTGTTCGGAGCGATTGTAGACCCGCGAATCTTGATTCTAATCTGTCGCTGTCTGGCTCCAGGTCTATGTGCGACTATTCGGCATGGATTGGAAATATGGGTGAAATTAAACATTGTAACAAATAGATAGGTAATTTATATTTAGACAAAATGAAATATTAAACCATTTTTAGAATTAATAAATTCCTTTAATAAAAGTCAGTCTATAAATTTTCATCCTAATGGTTAATGTGATTCTACATAAGTGTATCATCCGAAAAATGAAACGATTATAATCAACACAATTTTATTGAAGTTTTGTGATCCGGTTATGTTTGTTAAATATAAAATTATACCAGCTTCAAATCTGGTATATTCATATTAGTATTTCGTTTTTAGAAAATGCCACATTAAAATACCTACAAATTTTTTTAACTAAAACGTGATTTAAAAACGTTACAGAAGGTTTTAAGAAAAATAAACATATAAAGCGGGACGGAACATCATTCAGGTCCAATACCGAATGACTACAAAGGGTTGAAGGAGATATTTGAAGAGTAAATAAATCAACGAGCAAAATTTGATTGGCAGAAATATTTTTTGCAAAGAGAATAATTTATTTTTCTAATATAGGTATCGTATATCGTCGTACTTACCACAATAATCCGAAGAAACATTTTTGGGACCGCTGACTGCGTAGATTGCTTGACTGGTTTTGTTTATACAATTGTTGACATAAATAAGTGTACTAAAGATGTAAGTTAAACTACTTTTTATATCCAATTTCGATTGTTGATTCTGACTTGAATTATTGGAAAATTTATGTGCAGATCATGGCAATATTTGTCGCAGTCCTTCATATATTACCACCACTGTTACTATGTTAGTGGATCGTTTAATATAACGAGCGTTCAAATAAAAACGTGGTCGAAGTTGGCTCTGACACATTGGACGTAGGGAGTAGCTTATAGCGACCAACTTAACCTCATTTCTCAACGAGCTGTATAGCAGCTGTCAGTTTCAATAACGTTAATGACTATATAACTTTATTTTAAAGAATAATCGTGATAACAATAACAAACAATTAAAGGAGCTGCGGAAAGTGTCCCCCTCCTTGTTATAACAATAAATTAAAGCAGCTGCTGAAAGTGTCCCCCTCCTTGTTCCAAGCACTTTTCACACCTGTTCCTCAAAGAATTAAAGACATTTTCTAAGATGCTCGGGGTATTGTTAATTTCACGAATCTTGTCTATAAGTCGAGCCTGCAGATGGTTTAAATCAGGAATAGGCAGTTCAAAAATAGTGTTTTTAAGGTAAGGCCACAAAAAGAAATCACACGGCGTAATATCACATGACCTCGGTGGAAATTCATGTTCAGCATTGAGACTTATTAGTCGATTTTGGAAAACTTCCCTCAACATATTCATCGTCTCGCCTGCCGTATGTGCCCTTGCGCCATCTTGTTGAAAGTAAAAGTTTGTAATTTCGTTTTCTTCCAGCTGGTTAACAAAAGGAGCGATAATTTCTTCTCTATACCTTTGCGCAGTAAGAGTACCATTAAAAAAAATAGGTCCATAAATCCTCCTTCGATTGAGAGCACACCAAACTCCAATTTTTTGAGCGTGTAGAGGGCCCTCGACAAAAAAGTTATCTGGTTTTTCAGAAGACCACATTCTCATATTCTGTGAGTTTACGTAACCACTTAAATGAAACCAGGCTTCATCAGAAAAAAAGGTGATATTATGAAGTTCACCGTAGTTGTTTAAAAACCATTCACAAAATACAGCCCGTCGCGGAAAATCAACTTCATGAAGTTCTTGCTGACAAGTTAAACGATAGGAGAACAAACGCAAATCTTTTTTTAACACTGTGTGGCAGGTACCGACTGATACTCCCACCATTTGTGATAAAACACGTACAGAAGTTCTTGGCGCATTTTCCATTATTTGTTGGACATTTTCTTTTAATTCTTCAGTCCGCTTTTTAGGTCGGCCGCTTCCTTCTTTTCTTGTTACACTGCCCGTTTCACGAAAAACATTAACACAACGCTGAACTGCACTTTGAAAAATTTTGTACTCAACAACGCCGGGAAATTGATTTTGAAATTCTATGAAACATTCCTCAATAGAATACTTCCATATTCCATCAATCTTGCGTCCATTTCTAAAGTAGGACTCTATGATAAACACTTTTTGTTCTTGAGAAAACACCATTTTAAACGCTTTTTAAAACGAAAATATTCAAATTGATAGCGGCGATATAGCGCTTTGACAGATGACGTTTAAGTTCATTTGCTATACGCTACGCCCTACGTCCAAATTTTCAGAACCAACTTGACCACGTTTTTATTTGAACGCTCGTTATATATTCAAAATTATTTATTAACACACATGCACAGACACAAATGTCTGTATGCATGTGTGTAACCCTAGACACTGTCTTTTCACAAAAGAAAACACATTTGAAAGAAAAATAAATTACTTCACATAGACTTTGCCCATTAATAATTTTTCGCGAAACTCAAATAATAAAAGCCACAAATTTCCACAATGAAAGCTAAAGTGACTCTAAAGACAAAATTGAAATAGTAATTTTGCTGTTTATTACAAAAAACTGGATAAAATACTTATGGCCCGCTATCTACGGCCACATTTTCCAGAAGTTCTCAATAAGTTTGATAATCTTTGATTATTATTAATTTTTAGAACCGTTTTCAGTTTCTACGGTTTTTAATAATGACTTTGAAAATGCTTATTATTAACGTATTCTACTTACCATTAAAAAATCGTCTCCAAGTTTGTAAACACTCTGTATACTTTGCAATTCAATTTCTCAACAAGTTCATTATTACGAATAGATACGCTATATGAACTAATATTAGTTGTTCTGAGCCAGGAACGAGAAGTAATTTCCGAGTAATTAACATTATTGAAATATTTGCGTAATGATCAGGCCCATTAGTGTCAATAGTTAATAAAATAATTAATGAAAACAGTATGTTATCTTTAATAACAAAAGGTTAGTTATTATTTTCAATTCCACTTTTTAAATAGCCTCGAAAAAGAAGCAGTAAAGCTGTCGAAACGTCGAAAATAACAAAAAAAAACGTATTGGAACATTGTAAAATGATTGTAACGTGACTATTCATTAAAAATATACAGGGTTACAACTTTTAAATTTATCGAATACATGTATTTTTCTTTAAGAGATACAGAAATGGTTAAACGAACAAAAATGTATTGAATTTTATGACGATCACGGATTCGTTTTTAATTTTAGAAGGTTCCGAATACTTCCGAAGATATTTGAAAGAAACCGATTTTATGCTATTTCTTTTTCTAATCGTATTTCACTTGTTTTTCAAAATTTTAGAACAAAAATATGCAGTCTGATATTAAATAATGTGAGGAATCGATTTTTGGTGTCAGTATTAACGTACCTATCTCTAAAAATGTGTACTGACATACTGACAGCAAAATTTCTCACATCATTTGATATCCGAAACTTTTGAAAAACAAGTGAAATATGACTAAAAAATAACTAACATCGGTTTCCTTCAAATATTCTCGGAACTACTCGGAATTTTCTAAATTTAAAATTAATCCGTAATCGGCATAAAATTCTGAACATTTTTGCTCATTTAACCATTTCTGTATCTCTTAAAATAATAGAGATGCCTATATTGGACAATTAAAGTGTTGCAACCCTGTATTTCAAAATCAGTATTTTTATTTAACAAACTTTTGAACGTAGATTGTTCAGGTATACAGAATTTTTTACATAGAGAGAATCCCTGCTGTGGAGGTCTGCGTTATAAATTTTTATGTACAGTCAATAATTCGTGAATTATATCCACGTGCCCAGAGCGCCCTAAAAAGTAAATTGAATTCTGGCTTGAAACACTCCTGGTGGTGGCTCCCCTTAACGAATTCCACTTTTTCCTCACCCCATTCGTCTGAGCGACGTTATTGTCTGTCAACGAGGGCACAAAATATGAAAAAAATATGTCCATGGCGTTGTGAACAGCTGGTAGCTGCCAGCATTGCGTCGGAATGCGAATGACAAAGCGACTATTAATTTAGCAGACAACAAGTACGCGTCTGTGATGGACGAGTTCTAGTATCATATGGCATTTGGCCCTTGATCGATGTTTAATTACTTAGGAAAATAGCTAGCGAAAGATTTATTGGTGCATCGGTGACAAATTAATGGATCTCGCGAAGTATCCTGCTTGATTAAGTTCGAGCAAATTATTTGCATCATTTCCGAGTGGACTTTGTTCTAATTAAAGTGCCGTAGCCGGAGATATTACTGGAGGAAGTCATAACTGGCTGTCTAGCAACAATGTAGCTGCTTTGCAATGTAAATCTATGGAATAGTACTTCCTTTAATATTAAAATCGATGAAATTGTATCACTACCCATACAAAAAATACTTGCTTCAACTTTTTTTTTCACAACAAAAAACTCACAATTCAAAAGATATAAGAATTGTCAAAATTTTACGCTAAGAACTAAGTAACACATGTTTTAAATCGAAATGTGAACGTAATTTCGCTGTCAGATGATATGCAGAAATTTATTCTAACCAAAGACATTGTTGTAAAGCTTAGTTCGTTATTTAAAATAAATTGTGAAAATAAACGGTAAGGACTGAACCTATATCACTTATCCAATGAAGTATCTTGTAAACTAAGCTTTAAATCAAAACTTTACGGGAGTGAAAAATAAAAGAAATTAACTTTGTAAAGATTTAGGTCATAGATACGCACAAAAAAAAAGTATCTCCTTTATTACAATCTCTCTTTCTACGGTTCCATTTATATTAAAATGACAGGAATCAAAACCAGCGTAGGATAAAAGTATAGGTATCCAAACTATCTCAATTTCATAAAAACAAGCAGTTATTTATGTAATCTGGGATTTCCTGTCACTTTTTAGATGTCCTAATTATTTTATATTCTCGATAACTTCACGAACTCACTTCACAACCAAGTTTTTGTGAATGTATACCAAATGACAAAAACTTTAATTTTGAACTTTGACATAGAGGGCCAACAAACACATTTGGCAGAGTAGGCCAATGTGCTGCCAACCCGACATTACTTCAAAGATCGAAAATTAGTCATATCTGATGAGTTTCAACTATTAAAAATAAAGTAACTTGAGGTGAAAAGAAACTTTCCATTTCTCTTCTACAAATTTGGATACAAAGCAGATTTCTATGCTCATTTGTGTTTTTCATGCAATGTTCCGTTCACGAGTAGAACTCCAAAAATCATAATAACGTTGAGAGTTCATCATTAGCGAGTCCTTGATAAAAATCAATGTTTGATAGTGGAAACCACTGATTCTTCCTAATTTAGACATCACTGAAGATAGCATAATGATCAGCTGCTCGTAGGTTTATTTTTCTCTATACTTGGTTATTTGAAATCTTTCAAATTGTCTGGGAGATTAGTTACTTTCTACATTAATATTTAGCTAGTTTCGTATAAATGGAAATCATATAAGTTTTCATAGTTCA
The DNA here is from genome assembly GCF_000390285.2 of Anoplophora glabripennis. Lineage (NCBI taxonomy): Eukaryota > Metazoa > Arthropoda > Insecta > Coleoptera > Cerambycidae > Anoplophora > Anoplophora glabripennis. Next base: position 2,167,987 of record NW_019416327.1, on the reverse strand, counting down.
TTCAAATTATTAATATGTATTTATTTTCAGGTTTCAAAGCCTGCAACTACAACAGCGTGTATTATATTAATTTTTTTATGTATCGATACAACTCTATCTAGTAGTGCGTAGCTGGAGGAAATGCGCTAACAGTTAGCATTGTTTATGATTTCATACAAACCAGCTGTTCATCTCTTCAAAATTTCAAGCTTTTTCCAATTATGAAATCATGCTTTCAGGTCACATCGAGGATATTTGTGTAACATGACTAGACTAGACACTAACGATATGTTAATGCGAGTTGGACTGCGAACACCTGCAATTCTTATTTTGGGAAATAATAATGAGCACATTAACTACTCATAAGTGATTTAGGTGTTTAAAAATTAAAACCTACATTTAAGTTCGGTAATTTTCTCGTTGTTTTGATATCTGCAAAGTTTTTCTTGGACCATAACCCCACCTAATCTTATAACTTAGAATTATTTTGTTAATGTAATCATCATAATCATTAACATAATGCTTTCAATGTCAGGAAAAATTTGGAATATTGTAAATACTATCAAACTTTAACCTTTACTACTCCACTAAATTTATATTTAGTTGCCATAAATGAATTAAATTATATCTATCAATTCGAAATCTTCTGTGATTATTTAATATTTGATCAAAAATTGTGTATCAGATGCTAGCTCTTCAAAGGATTAAGGGTTGTACAACCCTTAAATTTAGTTTTAGGAAGAAAACGCACAATTTCTTGATGTTTTGAGAGAGTATCTGCAAATATTAATCACTGTCACGAATGCTTGTAAACCAAGTGGGCGGAATCAGTGGATTTATTATCAAGCTCTTTGCTCTATATGATGTCTACTCGCATGCATTTTAGCGTTTCTTGTTTGGTATACTTTTTATTTGACTGACATCTTTATAGCCATAGTCTAAGAGCACTTTTCTCATTTAGACCTTATCGCTACAATTCTGAATCATGGCGATTGGAACACCGTCTTTTGCACTTCTTTCGGTTCACTCAATAGTCTGTACACATATAAATTAGCTTCAGAGAGGAAGAGAGAGAGAGAGAATAAATGACTAGGCCATTTCTTCTAGTATAAAACCAGATAAAGAACCGAAGCTGATAAATAACACTTAAAAATTGGTAACATGGGATAAGTGTTTATTGATAAGTAAACAAGTAATACCTACATTAATACATATATGCGTAGCGAGACGGATCTAAAACTATTGCCCTAATTAATAAACTGTAAGTTAATTAGTAAACTGTAACTGTTTGTCTTATTGTCGTTCGGAATATTATCAACTCATTAATTGTAGAATGACCACCAATATCGCTAGGGTCTTTTAGACTGGGAGCGCTTGTGGCGCTATTTCTCGAGCAATTTGAAAACTTGTTAAAATCATCAACTCTCTCGTTCTTTCGTTCGTTAAAGTTTTCAGCATTTTATGACTTTCTCTGGCTGTCGCTCGTTATTTCGGAGAACTATGGAACGGCGGCTCTACACTTTCTACTCTACATCGGTTTAGCAATTTAAAAGTATGGCAAGTTTTTATAGTCTTTAATCACACTGGATATACCCTCGGGCTGGTTTCTGAGACTACATCACTGTCTTTGTAGGTTCTGCCTTACCTAAATAGTGGTTAGGTTATAAGACTAGGCCGTTTGGACGCTACTTCGAGCTTGATTTTCGAGGACCTAGAGTACCTAGATTTGGAAGCTTCTTAGAGCTTGATCACCACAGGTTCAGAACTCCTGATCGGTTCTGCAACTAGATATAAGATTTAGGCTAGGACCAATGTGCTAGCAAAGAGATTTTAAACTTTTGACAATGTTATTAACAATAAATGCGCTTAGTGTATTGTATTTGCTTGTATAAAATGCAAATAGAAAATTTGGAACATACTGCACGTAGGTACTGGCAAAATATCCGTCTCTGGTTAATGAGTTGAACAAAGTATCAGACTTGACGTTCGAACACTTCATATGTAGCTCCGCAGAAGTTCTGCAGTGGTCTCCGCGTTTGTTGATCTGCAGTTTGGTGAGATGATGCAGCTTTATTTCGAATTTAGAAACGTTCAGAGAACTTTTCAGTTTCCGAAATTCGAAACTGGAGTAATTTTTTCGCGTTCGCCGTGCATCGTGGTAGCCCTGCCAGGTATCGGCCTCCGTTAGTATCATCAGCTGCAGCATTGGTGATTGGGGGCGGCTCAAAGCTTTGTGGAAGATTTCTTTGAAAATTTTCTAATCCTAAGCAAAAATTTTGTTTTGCGCTTCGCACTTTCAGCTTTATCTGGAACGAAATTTGAAATCGCGCGGGACTTTGAATTCGACACCAACCCTGTACAACTTCAGAATTAATTTTTACAATTGAGTAGTATTGAATTTATACTAACAAAGACCTTTAGACAATATTTACATTATTACTTCAACCATTGTTATATCGCCTACACAATGACGTCAAATTAACAGTGTTAATAACCATGCGAGAGTGAGAGTGTCCCCTCTCGACACCCAATACTTTTTTCAGCGCACTTGTATGTGTCTGGTACATAAATAATACTCCGACATTAATATTTCAAGAACCACTTTAAAAACCTCTTATCATTTTTTTCCACATATCTCTGATTATTTAACGCGGCCTCATACATCATCTGATAGCAACCTGGGGACGAGCACGAGTCTTCACTCTGCTACAGTTGTTATCCCTGATGCGGTGAACGAACTCCATCGCATACGGGGTGCGCGGCAATTGGTCCTGGAAGTATTTCGGTTTGTTATGCATCCCCTTCCTACACGGTGTTCCGTTTGGCACCAAGAAATATTTACTCTCTTTGTTGTAGGTGTTATATTAACAAAAACTGAACTATTAATACTTGTTGGTAATACAGGGTGTCCGGTAACTACGGGGAAAAAAATAAAGTTATACAGAGCAGGTCAAACGAGTGCTAGTACTTCATATAAACTTTTTACCTATATGCCAGTGTTGAGGAGTTATTGTCACTCATAGTAAGAAGTTGAAAAATGAATATGCCCATAATTTCTAAAGGGTTACTGTGTTTAACTTGAAATTTGGGGGATCAAAGCAACTCATTCAAATGTAATGTAATGTAAATGTACATTTGAAATTGAATCAAATATTTTTTATTATACAAGGACGGTCGAAATTATGTTCTAAAATTTACGCAACTTTGACAGAGCTGTCAAATTTGACATTTCGCCCTCGCAGGCAGATAGCCCTGTTACTTTTCTACAAAAAAGGTATACTTCATGAATTATGAAAAAATGAACGGTTATCAAGATAATTAAATTTTTGTATTTTGTGTATAGCCACAACCGGGGACACAACGCAACAGAAAAAAGTTAAGAATGAAACATATGGATTAAAAGAGGTTACTTCAGTAAATGCTCGATATGTCCTCCATCTAGTTCAATGCACTTCCTTATTCTTTTAAGATTATTTTGTTGCACTCTAAATAGCATTTGTGGATTCTGTTTAATTTCGTTACAATGATGTTCTATTCTTGCCATCAACTCTTCTCTTGTATAAACCGGAGTTGAATACCAATTCTTTTAGGTAAACCCCACAAGAAGAAGTCAAGGGGGTTAAGATCTGGTGACCTAGGTGCACATAAGTGTGGTCCACCCTCATTTAGTCATTCAAGACAAACACCAGCAAAGATTCATAGTTAATGTATGGGCAGGAATAATCGGTAACCAATTAATAGGCCCCTTTTTCTTACCGGATAGATTAAACGGTGCCCGATATTTGAATTTTTTACAACACGATCTAAATCTACTACTAGAAAATGTGCCATTGCAAACAACCCAGGAGATGTATTTCGTGCATGATGGGGCACCGCCCCACTTCAGTCGTGAAGTTAGAAATTACCTCAACGCAACATTTGGTGATAGGTGGATTGGGCGAGGCGGACCACACTTATGGGCACCTAGGTTACCAGATCATAACCCCCTTGACTTCCTCCTGTGGGGTTACCTAAAAGAATTGGTGTATTCAACTCCGGTTTATACAAGAGAAGAGTCGATGGCAAGAATAAAACATCATTGTAATGAAATTAAACAGAATCCACAAATGCTATTTAGAGTGCAACAAAATGATCATAAAAGAATAAGGAAGTGCATTGAGCTAGATGGAGGACATATCGAGCATTTACAGAAGTAACCTCTTTTAATCCATATGTTTCATTCTTAACTTTTTTCTGTTGCGTTGTGTTCCCGGTTGTGGCTATACACAAAATACAAAAATGTAATTTTCTTGACAACCGTTAATTTTTCATAAGTCATGAAGTATACCTTTTTTGTAGAAAAGTAACAGGGCTATCTGCCTGCGAGGGCAAAATGTCAAATTTGACAGCTCTGTCGAAGTTGCGTAAATTTTAGAACATAATTTCGACCGTCCTTGTATAATAAAAAATATTTGATTCAATTTTAAATGTACAAAGATACATTTGAATGAGTTGCTTTGATCCCCAAAATTTCAAGTTAATCAAGGTAACCTTTTAGAAATTATGGGCAATATTAATTTTTCAACTTCTTACTTTGAGTGACAATAACTCCTCAACAATGGTACCTAGGTAAAAAGTTTATATGAAGTACCAGCACTCGTTTGACCTGCTCTATATAACCCTTTATTTTGTCCCCGTAGTTACCGGACACCCTGTATATTACACAGCCTCACAAACCCGCTGAACAGGATCCTGTAGTGAAAATACATGACTTCACGACAAATTTTGGAGAATAGTGCAATTTTTGGGAGAAACTGATTTTTTTTTTAAATTTTGTCCAAATATATCATTTTTATAGTATTTTGAGGCGCTGAACATGATGCCATTAGTAAAATTTACTAGTGACCTCGATATTTCTCAGAAAATCCACTATTTAGGTGAAAACTGGCCAAAACACTACGAAAATAATACCATGAACTCCTTCGATGGATATCTGGGAAACGGCTTCAAGGATTTTTTTGAAATTGTGGTGGTTATACGGGAAGTCAATACCAACTTTCTTATTTTTCCTGGAACCCCCTGTATATTATTACATTTTGGAAAGAGCACTTACTACTTAGGATTGGCCGTTTCCAAGATATTTTTATTTTTAGACAAAAATTGACAGATACAGACTGTCAGCAAAATTTAGTTTTCCCTGAAACACAGATTTATTTTTTGTGCGAATTGGACATTTTGTGGAGGAAGATCTAATTTATCTGATTTGACATGAAAATTTTCCAGTTTTTATACAAGGTGGCCAAAATAAAATGATCGAATATGAAGTTCAGAAAATGTGGAAAATTCGAAATTTTTAAATGTAAACCCTCATTTTTTTAACGTATTCGCATTCTGCACTAACATTGAGTGTAACTTTGTTAAAGTTTTCCTATACTATATGTTTGATTATGTATGTTTTATTGTTATTAAGTAAAAAGAGCTGTAAATATTGACCTGAATAAATATGAACCACAGATTTATTACTTAAATTTTGAGGGTTATTAATAATACTACTTAATATAGTATTTTAACCAATTAAAAAAAAACACTTTGTGTTTTACTGTTTTCAGTTATAATACCAGAAATGTACCTGAGCAAATATAAATTAATGATGTTATTACATTAGAGGGATATAAGCACAAACTACACTTAATATAGCATTATTTTCGAAACAATACTTAACAAAATATATGGGATTATGTTTTATTTTTTAAGTAAAGTTCAGTAACAGACAGAGACTAGGCGTAAACAAAATTTTTATAAATACTTATGTATCTTGTGTTTAATTCTTAGATTACATTGATTCCTGCCTATCAGTAAGATAATATGTGGTTAAAGATTATATGATACCACAGAGTAATACTTTGTTGTCCTTGAAATACAATGTAAGACATCGAACATTTTCTTAAGAGAGCTTCTCTTTTATTTTTTTTAACAAAATACTCTTTTAACATTAAAAGCATGTTGTTTCAAAAAATGTAAATAAAGTAAATATTTTCATTTATTTAACAAAGTATCGATCATTTCACTTTTCCCTATCGGATATTTGTACAATGTCGCCATTTTATATAAAAAAAATATCTTAATTTACCATCTGCTTTGTTCGCCTTCGTAGAAAGAAAACGCTTATAATAATGACAAATTAAAAAAAAATCTAATTTATTTAATGGAGACTAAAGTACCCTGACATATTCCGGACTAAAGTGCTTTATAAAACTTTCCTGTTTTTAAAGTTAATGAGTAATTTTTCTAGATATTTTTCTTCAGCGTACATTTTGCTGTATATTTTCCACCTAGGTTCCACGTCATCAGTGTTTCTTCCTTTTATTTAACATTGTGCAATATTGTTCATAATTGTCCCTATTCTCCTCTAACTATATAACAAATTTTCGCCTACGTCATATCGAAAATATGAAATATAGATAAGCAACAATATTTTCAGAACATCATAACACTATTCCACGCTACGTAAAAAAATCCATTCGCACACAGTGGAATATTAAAAATAGCACCGAGGCAACGAACTCCTAAAAATAGTCCAGTCCATCTCACTCGTCCGCATCTCTATTTGCACTAACAATTAAAACAAAAAATATGTGCAGCTGACGCAACCTTCGGTGCCTCGCGAACGACGTGCCTGCATAGGAAAGACAAAAACCAAGTTGACACACCCTGTAGTGTCAATAAAAGCAACTAGAAAAAATACCGACTTCCCATGCTAAATTTAGAAACATGAACGAAATGTTAAATTTATCACAGGGGGCTATAGGAGGAACGCCAGTAGTTTGGCTTTGGGCTCTGGGCACCACGGAATCGGGGTTGGCTGTGGAGATTATTGCCTACCTCCCGCGAACATGTCAAGGCAGGCGCGACTTAACTAACGCTCGGGAATGAGTCGCCGCAGCGATAGCGTGTCCTTGGATTCATTGTCTGTTTAAAAAGTATTGTTATTTAAATTATTTATTTAATTATTCGTATTTATTCTATTTATTTAAAATTTGGTGCCGGAAGTGTTAGTGAACAAGAACGGCATCTCTAGAGAAAAAGAGAAGGTAAGTAACAGTTTATTTTTATCTGTAGAAAAATTTTCATTTCCTCATTATTTTCACAAAAAAGTAATAATCCAAATGTTTTTTGGTGGACGAACAATGATACGTACGTTTTGAACCAACTACAATGATTCATGGCCAACTACGATTATTTCTTGCAAACAGTTTTTCGAGATAAAATAGACTTCTTTTATAAGTTATAACCAACAATAATCAATAATTTCCAAAAAAAATCACGGCAGGCTATGGATTACCACCTGAATAATTGTAGTTCATTCAATATGTACAGGCTGGTCCATTTTCGATGGGATTTCAGGGTATTTCAGAAACTACTAAAAATATGATAAATCTTGACACCACGTTCTCGAGCTCGATTTTCATGGCAAACTCAATTGTCAAATCAGAAATTTGCTATCTTCATTCGTTTCTGAGTTACAGGGCGTTTCCCGTTATTGTGACACTTTTGAATATGTCTGTATCTCAACTGTTAAATAAGGTGGTGTTAAAGAAAAGACTGCTCAAGCCTAATTCTTTGGCGTAGAATTGAAAGCCGCTACTAGATTTTTAGTAGGTCTTAAGATTCCAGAATTACGACCCAGAGTTATATTTTTTTAAATGGAAATCGTAGCTAGTCATGACTTAAAAAAAAATGGAGATTTTTTCTGCTTTTCAGCAATATATCACATGCTATAGTTATTTTTACAAACACAGGAGATACGGGGTGTTTTATATATAAATTCGATGCTTTTTTACATTTTAATATGGCAGTCTATGAAAATACATAGTGCATCTTCTGGCAACGCTTCGGGTAGCATTCATTAAATGTATTTTAGAAATATTATTAAAAGAATTTTCAACATTTCGTCGAAGTTCCTCGAAAGAGTAAAATGGAATTTTAAATATAATGTCTTTTAGAAAACCCCAAAGGAAAAAGTCCAACGGACTCAAACCACGTAACATAGATGGCCATCCGATCGGTCCGTTTGTTCCTATCCACCTATCTCCTAAAATTTCGTTAGTATTACATGATCATACGAGTATATGCTGTGCATTTAAAATAAACGTCACATTTTTACAACAGATATGAGTTTTGTAAAAGTAGGAATTATAGTTTTATATGTATTTTCATATCCGGCCATATTAAAAAGGAAAAACATATATAATTTATATATAAAACACCCCGTATCTCCTGTGTCTGTAAAAATAACTATAGTATGTGATATATTGCTAAAAATTAAAAAAAATCTCTATATTTTTAGGCCATGGTGAGCTACGATTTCCATTTAAAAAAATATAACTTTGGGTATAACTCCGATATCTTAAGATCTACTAAAAATCGAATTCTGGCATTCAATTCTACGCCAAAGAATTAGTCTTGAGCAGTTTTCACTTTAACTCTAACTTACTTAACAGCTGAGATACAGACATGTTCAAAAATGTGACAATAACAAGAAACGCCCTATAACTCAGAAACAAATGAAGATAGCAAATTTCTGATTTAACAGTCGAGTTTGCCATGAAAATCGAGCTCGAGAACGTCGTGTCAGATTTATCATATCTTTGATAGTTTCTGAAATAATCTGAATTCCTATCGAAAATGGACCAGCATGTACATAAGTATAGAAGGCTACTGTATTTATAAAAAATCATTAATTCGATTCGTGAATCTTTTATATTCCGTCTCTTTTATAATGGCCAAGGAATGACTCAACTTTTTTAATTTTATTTTTAGTTTTTATCACATTTCGGACTAGACATTACATTTGGATATAAATTGACAATATTAATATTAACTTTTCGATTTTAAAGGTGGATTTTAACTTAACATTTATAATTTTTTTACTTGTAAAACCAATTAAAAAAACCTAAAGATGTCCTAATCAACATCAAAGTGTAATAGTAGTTTTTTATTATTCTTTGACAAAATACAGGTTCAGAGAAATGGAAAAAATATGAATGTACTTACGTGTATTTTTTGTGATTTGGTCAATCTTGAACTAATCAAAACATGTTTAACAAGCTTTTCCTAAGAACAATTTTAATAGTTCGCTTTACGAACTTTTACAAGTTCATATAGAATTATTAGAAGCGTATTTTCTTTACAAATAAGATTTATAGTTTCTTTATAAAGAAAATCTGTTGCTAACAATTGTCTTTATAGTAAAATAAATAGTTTTGATTTATTGTAACAATTTGTAGGAAAAGAATGTGCGTATTTTCTCTAAACAAGACTATTTCAATGAACATAAGAACATAAAGCTTATTAATTCTAAACTTCCTAAGTTTCTTATTTAGTATTCAGTAAAAATCGTAAATTAAATTTCCTTTCAATTACAAAAGCAATATTTAACCTGAATTTAGTTCACTATGTAAATAATGTACGAGCTTTAAACACATTTTGTTTACCTTTTTGCTGAACAACTCTCTTACCAAGCACATTTTGTGAAAAATTTCGATTGCTTTCAAATTTGGTTCAATTAATTTATTTATGCGTTTAAATTGTGATTTAATTTACTCCTGGTTTAAAAATATTAATTAATTTTCCATGACTATTAATTTATTACCGCAATTACCTGCCTTTCAATACTTTTTCATTAATGAATATGACATTGCGGAAATGAAGCGTAACCAATTTTTGTTTGGTTAAAACAAAACTTAATTTAAAGCGCATACAATTTAAAAAACATGTTTACCGATAATGATATTTTTGCTGTACCTTAATGTTTTGTTTTCTGTACACTAGCTTTTAAAGTAATGCAACCATTTAACTACTTAACTTGTATCCGACGAAAGGCCGACGACCTTTATTTAAATTGCGTTAAAAATGTTAATGACATTATTGCAACAGTACATAAACTATATTTTCATTGCTCTTTTAATTCCTTCTAATGTAATATAACGCGCATCTCTAAAGTAAGTTTGAAATTAGAGCTTAAAAAACTGATGTGTGGGTTCCACTTTAGTCACAAAACAGGATTTTCGTGTCAAGGATTTTACATATTTATATTAGGAATATTAAATATTATTACTTTTTTAATGTAATTCTATTAATTAATTCTAAAAATTGATACTTTTAACTATTATGGGTTCGATGATGATATACAGGGTATCAAACTACATTCTGTCAGAAATAAATCGATGATATATTCACATCATACAAGCATTGCATTGGTCTTAAAAGTCTTCATTTTTGATGTGTTGCTTTCAAAATGGTATGTTACATCTCTAAATAGCTTCTGAACGAATGACATGAAATTTTGCATGCTCAATAAATGAATAAAACCGGTTTAAATTTGAATAAAATAAGACTGTTTAAACCAGTATCGCAAATAAGAGAGATACATGATGCACTCGTCAAAAATTATAGCACCCCGCTGGCTGGTTGGAAAAAAAATGTGTTATATTTTATGTTGAACAAAAAAGTCCTGGTTTTCGAGATACAGAATGCTAAAGATTAAAAAAGATATCAGCAGATTTATTAGAATATAGATTATACAGGGTTGCCCATCGAAAACGTACCGCAAGGCATTACAAGGTAGTAAAGAACTTTTCGGCAAAATCCAAAAACAGGTCAAATTTGTTTCTGAGGGGGACAACTTTTGGCTCAAAAAGCATACCAAAATCTTCAACCCCCTAAGTGGGGGTGCTATCCCCTAAATTTTTTCAAATGGGAATGGGGGTCAAGTGGGGGGTCATTAGAAAGGGCTTTTAATTCTCTATACATCGATTCTTACTTTTTGAAAATCGATTCATTATTTTAGAAAATATGCAGCTTTGAAAATACGAACAATATTTTTGACGAGAAATGCGAAAATCGATTTAATTTTACTTCAAAACTTACGGTATTAGTCAAGTAAATGCTGAAAATGTTGTCCGCCAACTTGCATACAATGATACAGGTTGTCTTCAAACCGTTGTCGAACATTCTGGAGCACTTGCGGTGTTACTTCGCGACATACATTAATGATTCGTCCTCGCAGATCTTCCAAGGTATCAGGTGGAGTGCTGTAAACTTTGCTTTTAATGTGCCCCCAGAGAAAGAAATCTAAAGGATTTAAGTCGGGTGACCGAGGGGGCCACTCAATTGCACCTCTTCGTCCTATCCAGCGTCCTGGAAACGTCTCATTTAGGTAATTGCGCACATTGAGCGAGTAATGTGGAGGAGCTCCGTCTTGCTGGAAAATCAGTTCGTGTTCATTGTAAGCAGGGTCGTCCTCTATGATATTTGTTAGAGCTGGGTCGATGACATTTTGTAGTAAATCCAAGTACATATCGCCTGTCAAATTTCCAGGAAGGAAAAAAGGACCTACAATGGAATTTCCAAAAATACCTGCCCATACATTCAACTTCTGGGGGTGTTGGGAGTGTGTCTCATGGAAAATCCTTGGATTGGTATCAGCCCAGTAACGACAATTATGGCGATTCACTAAACCATTCAAGAAGAACGTACACTCGTCCGAAAAACACACATTAAAGAGGAAATTATCGTTTATCGCTCGTTCAGTCATTATTTCGCAAAATTGCAAACGACGATCAAAATCGTCTTCATTTAGCTCTTGCACTAGCCGAATCTTATAAGGATGGAATTTGTATTTTTTTAATATTCGTTGGACACTTGTACGACTCACTCCTGTCGCAGTAGCCAATTGCATTGTACTCAGCGTACTATCCATTGCCACTTGCCCCAATACCGCTATTTCCGTAGGTTCATTTAGTACCGGATTTTCAACCTGCCTCTTTTTGTTATGAACGGAGCCAGTTTCGCGAAATTTGGCCACCAATTCGCGAACAATTTTTCCAGACGCATGTTTCTCAGGATGCCGTTGGTTGAACAGTTCGGCGACCCGATTTCCGCATTCATTGTTTTTGAAAAAAAGCTCAATAATTTCTACTCTTTCTGGAATTGAGTACACCATAATTAATCAATTTAAAAGACTCGGCAGTATTGGTACTCTTCAACTACAAGTCACAAGACAGTTATCTAGCAACTTCTTGTGGCCTATCTAAATACGAAACAAAAAGCGGACAATTTTTTGCTCACCAAAATCAGGCTAAAGAATTCGCAAATCAGAAAAAAAAACAGCGAATTCTTTTGAAGGAATTTACCAAGCTAATACCGTAAGTTTTGAAGTAAAATTAAATCGATTTTCGCATTTCTCGTCAAAAATATTGTTCGTATTTTCAAAGCTGCATATTTTCTAAAATAATGGATCGATTTTCAAAAAGTGAGAATCGATGTATAGAGAATTAAAAGCCCTTTCTAATGACCCCCCACTTGACCCCATTTCCATTTAAAAAAATTTGGGGGATGGCACCCCCACTAAGGGGGTTGAAGATTTTGCTATGCTTTTTGCGTCAAAAGTTGTCCCCCTCAGAAGCAAACTTTACCTGTTTTGGGATTTTACCGAAAAGTTCATTACTACCCTGTAATGCCTTGCGGTACGTTTTCGATGGGCTATCCTGTATTATCTATATGACAGTAAAAGGATAAGTGAGAAATCTTACCTAAAAATTACATATACAATTGAGGAACAGGAAAATCAAATTTTATATAGTAACACAGGCCAACAAAATATAGATGACCTTCTAAACCAGAAGTTAGACTGTACTTTCCCGAAAATTTTCTCGCTGTATTTGATATTTTACATTAGTTATTCTACGCAAATTGGTTACTCGTTCTTAAAGTACTACTATTCTTCTTCAAAATTAATTTTCAGTTTCAACCGTTTGTTGAAATTGATCAGTTTAGCCTATTCGCATATTTGGAAATTTCACTTTACATAACTAAGAGGCTCAGAAATTTGCTGTATTAAACCTTTTTGTTCTTGAAAATGCGATTAGAATTTTTCCGCCTCGTAATTATATGGCCAGGTAGTGGGGTTATGTAGTCTATGGTATTCGAATTTGTTGTGTGTCAAAATTTGATCCCCAAGATGATATAGAAACTTAAATTCCAACATTCTTTTTATTACATTCACATACGTATTGGATCCGCCATTTTGAATTTTGTAATTCTGACTCGTAATCAGCGACAACGAAATCCTGAAGAACCGGTGTAAATTTAGGTGTTTGTAAGTTGATTCTTCTCTACTTTTGAATTTTCAACTGCTGCTGCTCAATTTCCGAATATCGACGAATACGCCAAACTGATCAACTTCAACAAATGATGTCTCAAAAAGAGAAGATATTGGAATGATGGAAGATGGATTTTGAATGGAAAGAATAGTAATTTCAGATGTTAAAACATGTTTTTCGCACATTTAAGTTAGGATATCTCGAAAACTTGACGTAATGGAACAATTCAGAACAGGTCATGATTGAGAACGTCAAAAAAGGAAACGTATACATTTGTAACCGTTTTAAAATCTTGTCGGTCTGTGTATTTTAAATAAATTCTACATTTATGTAAACCTAGCACATTTATAAATAATGTACCATGTCTAATTTCTTTAATAGCTTGTTTTATTTTGAGATGATTCTTATCGAAAACAAACTTGCATTTCAAAAAATGTATAATTTTTTCAAATAGATCTCATATAGCTCATTATATCTCGTTACTGCTATGAGTTGAAACATATTTTTTACATTAAATGTCCATATATTCAAGTATTGGTACACAGACTTTCATTTCGTTCATTTGTTTAAAGGATCTGTAGAGATACAACTTTTTTTGAAAATTTCAATTCTCTACATTTCAAAAGGCAAAGACTTCAAAGCAGCAAATATTTATATAAGAAAACTTAATATCGGCGAGGAACACGCTCTCTCAATTTCGTAATGTTTTATCATACAGAGGGTATTTCAAAAAAGCGTGTTATAAATTCTAAAAATAGGAGAAAATTTAAACAGTAGTAATAAGCCAAAGTCACAACTTTATAAAAGTGTCTTTAATTAGTTCAAGTTTGCAGTGTAACAAATAGGTACTGTAAACTTATAAAAACGTGAATCAAATTTCAATACGATATGCTTGCTATGCTTTTTATACCCTTATTTTTAATACCCCATTGTCTCTAACATTTAAGATATCGGATTAGTAAATGAGGATTGTTTCGAAAAATGTCCTGGTCCTCTTTATTTTTATTGTAAGAGTTATAGAGCAAAGAAGATGCTGTAATAAAACAACGAAATATGGATGATTGGATTTCATTAAATAAGATTGATCTAAAATCCATAGCAGAGCAGCTAACAATCATAAAATAAATATATAAAGGTCATTGAACTTTTTTAATTTAAGGTACATTTATATTAAAATTCCTGTATTTTCTCTGTAAGTTATTTTCATGAAAAAAATATTCAAGAATTATTTAATATAACACAATAAGCATACAGAATAAAATTAGCTTCCCGTCATTCATTATTCGAAATTAATTATTTCGTAAACATAATCTTAAATAAGTGCTCCTTCCTGTGCCATCCCCTCGAAAAAAATCTGGAACCGCCCATGACCCTCCAATTTTTCATCGCACAAGCGTACTTAAAATCATCCTCGCAATAACTCATCTCCGAGATACTTCCCCAGGTGTCGCAATTCTTACACAGATAAGAATATCTCGCATCCTCTCCGAGCCATCCACCTACGCCCACCCTTCATCTATTTATTTTAATATAGACCTCATGTGTGTCGCAGACGGCTGTTTCGCGTATTAACATAAACAATCTCGAACCGTTGTAAACGCCATGCCTACTCGTCTATTGGTTGGGGGTCGGGAATGTACGGCAGTTCATTTGAGGTGTACGCATACAGTGTGTCATTAGAATTTCAAATATACGCTTGTAGGAATTTAATACAATTAAAAAAATATATTATACGGAATATACAGCATGTAACGTACTTACTTAAATACATAAGGGAGGCAACCACTTTTAAGAAAAAAACATTTAAAGATTTGTGCGCCAAAGATAACACTATTCCTACTTAAACCCTTAAATGTAGGTACGTACACCTTGTACCGATACATGTGTACATGTCGTTTATTTAAAAATAAAATTGCTTCCCACCGAGAAATATTCGTTGAAAAATGCAACAGAATAACAATAATTGAAATCATATGAAACAGGAACAAAAATGTTTGAAGGTTTGTCTATTGGCGTCGAGACAGACTTCTAATTTCCGAATAAAATGTTAGCTTATATGATAACACTCGTCTCAGTCTTCATGAATTACGTTTATTTCATTTTTAGTGCTTTGCATTAGGTATTATGGACTAGATATTAATTTATTGCGAGTATACCAAGATCTTCATGTATCTCCACAAAAGAAAGTCCATTAGCGTGAGGCCAGAACTTTTGGAGGATCAATAAATCAAACCACCCTGAATCGACTAATTCCATGGACATTAGGCATCCATACAGATGGCAAAAGAGATAAATAAAACGCATCACTGTACATCCTGTCAATTGTCCAGTCTTTTCATGCACCACCACTACACTATTTCATTGTTGAGCATCTCAGTTGTACAATTAAGTTATAGTGCAAGTTTGGTCTGTTTCGAAATAGTAATTCCCCACTTCAGTACTGGGAACACCAACCTTTGCGCAAATAAATTGCTTTGTTCCCAATCCAAAAAGTTGTGAAGTTCAGGATTCAATGAAGAGTTGCTTTTTTGTGTATGAGCAATTTCCTCCACAGTCTACAGCCAAATCCTCAAACAAATCGTCAAGAAGTGTAACAATGATCTCGCATAAATTACTTATGAGTTTTCTTTATTCCTCGTCGTGTAATTTGCCGTTTTGATTATCAGAATTGGCCGCCCAGATCATGCGATTCAGTGCCGTCGGACTTTTTTCTTTTGGTTTTTTTGAAGTATAAGGTTTCTACAGGAAGCGGACCACCCACGCCTTGAAAGAGGAAATTGAACGCTATGTCAACGAAAACGGTGATGGAAAATTTCAACAAAAGCGTACATATGTGCCAGCAAAGACGTGGATGCCATTTACACGTTATGCTATGCCATACATAACCTTATCTCTGGTTTATGAACCAATAAAAAATTTACAATTTTTAATTAATAACCTGTGTTTTCTATAAAAATTGCTTCTTGCTTGAGTCCCCAAACAACTCGTCAAGTGTAATAATGTGTTTCGCATAAATTACTTATGTGTTTTTTTTAGTTTTTCTCAAATGATATACAATTTTGCTCAAAGGTTTTTGAATTCTCATGGTGTCAAACATGACCATTTCTAATATTAAAAATCCCTTGCCTTCTAAACACAGTCTCATCCAACCAAACAATACTTCTTATCGTCAAACCGATTTATTTTATTCACAATAGTCCCGAGTCAACGATTTGCACTATTTAAAATCATGTTGAATGAGTCTTTTAGATCGTCGGTCGAGATATCCTTCAGGATGTCGGTACAAACCTATTGGATAGCTTCTAGTCCTCAAAACGATTTCCTTTCATCGGCAAATGCATTTTTCCGAAAAGGTAAAAGTCGCGTTGTGTCAAATTAGTCGTATACGGGGAGTGGTTGACAGTTAAATTATGATTTTTTACAATACGATACACCAAACGCTTCAAAACGCCATGATAGAATAGGTATGATGACAGATTTTTAAAAAACTGTTTTATGATGTTCGGAAGTATTTACTAAGTATTTTCAAAAAATATCTTATTTCTGTAGAAAATAAAAGGTTTAGTAGAAAAATATTTTCTACATTTTAATTTAAAGTCTAAACTCACGCAAAAACGGTGGCCGGTGTCATTTTTGTCAACAGTAAACATAAGGTGCTAATATTTTGTGTTGCAAGATTCATTAGTTAAATAAAAATATAAAGTTACCATAATCGTATTTTATTTACCCTCAAATCGTACTTTGGTATAATAAATGCATAGACATTATCTTTCCATGACTAAAATATTAAGAAAATATTATACATAGTTACATCAAATAATGTAATTATTTCTACTTTTTTATTTGTACTGTAGTTTGATGTCTTGTTAAATACTGCCATCTTCACATAAAACTTTTGGGTCAGTTTTCCTTTTTCCACATAATTTTTAAATGTTTTTATATTCGTGGTACACTTAATTTCAATAATACTGTCTTCACAGATTCCTTCAGGTGATCCTGCTATGATGGGATAGTTTTTGCAAAGCATTGTATCACATTTTTATAATTTTTCCCTAATCTGGTACTTACAGTTTTCCTCACTTCATCCTCTAACATTCTATCGCGTTTCAAGGCCAATGCATCTGAATTTTTCCTCTCATTATTAACGTGATCAGAGTTGCATCATTAGTTTTGCATCGATTAAATTCAAACGCTCGTGAGGCCGTCACTCTGCCATATCTTAACTCATGCCAAAACAGCTTTGATGTTTGTCTTCAAAAATGTATCGCAGGACTGTTCTTTGTATTTCAACTCCAAATTATGTATGGATAAACTTTTAATCACAAACACAGTCTTTTTGATATTTTATTAACTCGCAGTTGTTGATCTTTCTTTTCTTTCCTTCTTCTAGAAACTTTTCAAATACCTAACGTTTCCTGATTATGGTTTTGGTAACACAAAACTAAGCAAAATATTTAAACGAAAAATACTGCGGATATTGTCGAAGTACAAATGAAACAAAATGACATTTACATAGATGTGACGTAATTCGCTCTGATTGGTGTTCAACCTATCATGGTGGTGGTTTGCTGTATTTTGTAGTTTTATTTTATCAAAAATATTATCAATCTCGCTCATAATATAAAAATAAATACGTTTAAAACAAAACTTAATATTAGCTATTTGTTCAATACTCATTTTTGTATCGATGACACAAACATACTGTCACTTCAAACGCAATAACTCCTATTCGTCCAAATGCCATTTATTATTTATTTATTTAAGAAATCCTTGCCTTACAGGTATAACCCCAATTACAAAGCAAGATAACAAGAGAATACAAGAAAAAGCGCAAATACATCTTACATAAGTTAACAAAACAAGAAAATAACAATAAAAATGACAATAACACAGATTATGATGAAAAAAAGGAAATGCCATCAATGCTGTGGAGACGATTGATAGAGTACTGCTAAAAATATCAAACATCATACATCACACATTAAATATAACGGAGAGAATTTTAAAGCGTTCGTTCTCGGTGTAGGTAAATAAAAGACATTAAAATGCATTTGAATTGTTCTGGGTACATACGAATTTAATCTTGATAAAATATTAGGACAATCAATAAGATTGTTAACTACCTTATACAATGTGATCAGCATAAAGTATTCTCTGCGATTTTTTAACGAAGAAAAGTTAAACCTCCTTAGCAAGTCATCATGTGGAAAACCCTGCTCGGGATAAAAACCAACACTTTTATATGTCAAATATTTTAAAAACTTCCGCTGTATTCCCTCCAAGTTAGCGTAGATACAATAGCTCAGAACCCAAACAACTGCCGCATATTCTAATTTAGATCTAATATATGATGTGTAAAGTATCTTAATTACATCACAATTTGAGAAATCATATGTACATCGTACAATAAAACCAAATGATTTTAATGCCTCAGAAATAAATATTTATGTGATGAGAAAAATATAGTTTTGTGTCAAATAGGACACCTAGATCTCTAAACATATCTACTCTAGAAATATGATTGTCATTCAGTGAATAGTGCAGTTGACGTCTTTTTTTAGTAAATGACATACTATTGCATTTTTCAATGTTTAATTGAACCCCGTTTGATATACACCATTCACCAATCACCTCCAGATTTTTTTGAAGTTCAATACAATCCTGTGTACATACATTCGACCCTTTTATACAATTTTACGTCGTCAGCGTATAACAACAATTTTGCATTGAGTTTATGGCCTATGTCTTTAATAAAAATATTGAATAGCAGTGGACCTAACACGGAACCTTGTGGCACGCCTGACACTGAAACATATCGAGTTGATTTAAAGCCACGAATTTCAACATATTGAGTACGACAATTAAGATAAGACTCAAACAACGCAATTAAGTCATTAGAGAGACCAAAATGTGTAAGCCTATTGAGCAAATGATGGTGATCTAAGCGGTCGAATGCTTTAATGAAATCAAGATATATAACATCAGCTTGATGACCATTATCTATTGATTCAGCAATGTCTTGCGTAACAATCAATCATGAGATTTGTTGCCTTTGAAGAAACCATGCTGATACGGTGAGATTAGATTTTTTGTTAAAGAAAAAATTGAATCATGAAGCAAAAACTCGAATATCTTGCAAAAATTACATATTACAATTGACACTGGTCTATAATTATTAACATCAGATCTGTCACCTTTTTTATATAGGACTAACTTTAGACGTTTTCCAAATGTTAGGTATAGTTTTGGATTTTAGATTAGAGATTAAACAACCTTTGTAGAGGCTTGCTAAAAACAAACCTACAGTCGCGAATTAAAAATGAAGGCCAGTCCGATTTTTATAGCGCTTACTACTTCTTGTTCTGAGAAAGACTGAATGTTAATGAAATGTCATGAAATTTTGAAGGTACATCAGAGAAAGATTTACCTATCTGTAGAATGTATCTTTGATATCAGGAAACAATATGTTTTTATATAGTATAATAAAGTAAATACATTTGCGAGTACCTATAATAAAGTAAAATTATATTGAAAAATTCAATTTAAATAATCATGGCCCAACATATATAGATTTACTGTTTATTACAAGAATACTAAGAGATTTTCCTTGTTCCTTTTTTAATCATTTTAATTTAACGAAAATTTCTCTCATTTAGCAGATATTTCAGATCCGTCCTATGGAACGAACTAATTGGAACGCACTTTGGAAGTTCTATTTATTTAATCAATAGGCCCCTACGTCCAAGCTGTGCACACGCCATCGACCGTCTCACATGGCACTCAAACTACCGAGTCTAGCCTCTATGACCCCCTATCCGTTGTCAGTAATAAAAGACCCCCGGTTTCGGCTAGACAAGACATTTGTTGAAGCATTTATCAGGTGCTAGGTGCCGCTTCACCAGCACAAGCACGTGCAGCCACTTTAGAAGGCTCTCCAAAGGGCTCATCGCTCTTTGAGGCGTCACCCGCTTTGATAATATGGCAAGAGCAAGGCCCTATTTAGCACTCTCGTGGTGGCTGCCCCTCCTTAAATAAATTGATACAGCTTTCACGGAGAGTACGGCTTTAATTTAATCAGGCAGATGGTAAAAATTGGAAATTATCGGCGGAAATGTCGCATCAGCAGCGCTGACGCTGTTGCTGGAGGCGTCGCGTCGCGTTAGCGTCTAATTTTCGTCGTTTTGAAGTCTGCAGGAAGAAGGGACTTCCTCCTGCTAAAGTCACTATTAATATCTTATAAAACAAGGTCCAAATGTGGTCATAGCTCGTGGGATATAGGGTACTGCGTAAAAAAATTGGACAGAGATTAGTGAGAGCAAATGTTACTTCTTTTTCCGTAGTTTTTAAATTGAGAAATTCAAAAAACAATATTTTTAGAAAATATCGTTAGAAAACTAGTTACATTTTACTATTTTTTGTACTACTTGTACAGATTAAGAGATGTTTATTATTTTTTATATAAAATTATAAAAAATAATCCTAAATTGATGACAGTGCCTATCAAATTTTCTAAAAAAGTTGAATTATATTTAAAATAAAAAAATATTTAATAAGAAGTCTACAATACGTATAAGGAATACCAGAAAATTACTCTTTCAATTTTATTGAACTAAAAAAATATGGTCACTCAAAAGATAAAAAAATTGCAATTTTTGATATTGTCCCTTAAAAAAATGTAGAAAAGCCTTCTGTTGGGCATTCTGTTAATATTAAGGCGATGTAGTAAAGTTGATATAAATCTAAAATTTGATTTCTATAGTTATGTTTATGTAGGTATCGACGAAAGGTGTATTAGGATGTCAAAAATTTCAGTAAATTCGATTATTATAAACCAGATATCAAATAATCTTCTGCCCATTGCATGAACTAAAAAACTACAGATGCGAAAAGAGCGAAAACTACAAATTCTGAAACAAAGAGCGAAAACCGCGAATGCAAAACTGCAAAAGCGAAAACTATCCTACAAGAGCGAAAACTACAAATGCAAAATACCGGAAAGACTAAAATGCAAAAAGAGCAAACCCTGAGACAATTTCCTACTTCATTAGTTGTAAAGAGCAACTTAATTTCAACTTTTTTTATTTTTTCTTTTTCGAGGCGTTTCTTTAGATCAATTAGAACCT
Organism: Anoplophora glabripennis; assembly: GCF_000390285.2. NCBI lineage: Eukaryota > Metazoa > Arthropoda > Insecta > Coleoptera > Cerambycidae > Anoplophora > Anoplophora glabripennis. The sequence goes on along the minus strand of NW_019416327.1, from coordinate 2,146,743 downwards.
ATATCTACTATATTAACTTCTAAAATTAAGGTTTAGTAATTAAACAATTAGTTGCAAAAAAACTAACGTAATTACTTAACAAATACCTGGAGTGACAATTTCATGGTCAATTGAATCGGCGTTTGGTATACATATTAATCATTGGATCAGTCTTTTCCATGAATTTCGTCTACATCCATAGCTTTTTCAATAATAATGCGCAATTTTCGCAAACTGATTTTTCCGCCTTCTATTAGTTAACAGATTGGTGAAATACGACTTTAGGTACTTAAATTGTAAGGAATTTAATTGCCTTCATTATAAAATTACTTTTCCGATAGGTCGTTTAAATTTTCATGACCAGTAAAAAAAGTGAAAAATAAAAAACGTAAATTTGCAACTTATTTGTAATTTGCCAACTTAGCGTCACTTCTTTCGAGTTACATTTTTGATATTATCATTCTACATACCCTCCCCAAGAAAACTTTAAAAAACAATCTCCTACAAACTTCCACTTCTAAAAACTGTAAACTAAAAGGGATCAATATATCATAAACCTATTTTTAGTTCAGGAATCTCTTATTAATCCGTGTTCCATTTTAAATTAAACATTGGATACAGTCTAAAGCATTAAATTGTAAATTCCTTGTCGGGTTAACATAATTAAAGTAGTAGTAAAATCAAGCGTACCAAAAGAAATTAAATTTCAGAAAATATTTTGCCCCGCCATCATCACTCCCACTGAATATAAACTAATTACCGATTTGCGTCACAGTTTATTATACGAAGTGTTATAAATTTTATCAGTCTGTGTTCCTATTCGTCTGACCTAATTCAGATCTATTTTCAGAACGGTTTTTGTAAATATTTCCTAAAGTTTTACCTTAAGTTATAGGCATTTCTAAGTGAAAGCAAAGGACGGCATTCTAAAGATATTTGTTTAATTTTCAGTACGAAAAAGTTGTATCAAAAGTTTTGAGATGAGTAGCATTGAAATAAAATAAGTTGTCTTTACACATTTTTCTCTATTTTGTAATTAATGAGCATATCCTCTACTTTATGTCGCTGGACTGGTGCCGCTATAAATTTTGATGGGGTTGTTTTACAGCCTTCACAGAAACAAACAGATCAAGAGAAACTATCGTTCATACAATCGGCTTTATTGTGTTCAATAAAACACGTTTATAAACCATATCATTCCTTCTAAAGATAGATACAAGTAAGATACGGATAAACAAGTAACGTAAGGGTATACGGATAAACAAGTAAGGTAAAAAGTGGAGAATGTTGGCTAGAATAAAATTGCCTAATTTTTCTTATACATCTCTTATAGTAGTTATATTCGATGTAAAATATGCTAAGCTGGATTCCAAAACACTTTTTGCCTGACGGAAGTATTAAGTGGTATAGTCGGATCATATTCGATGCAAAGTGATAAATCATTGCCTGTCAAGGGATCCAGTGCAATACGCTTTTAAGGGGTTTAAAATTTTAATAATTTCTTTATACATTATGAAGGGACGAAAGGATCAGTTCACGGCTGGTTCCTACAAAAATTCCTTTATTCTCATAAACTATTTATTTTAACTGTAATTTATTATAAATCCAATTTGTTTTTTAAATTCCACATATGTACTACATTTTACCTCTGTACGCGCCACTGTTGTTTACTTGTTTTTTGGAGGCGGTCTCTGATTTACAACCAAGCTCGCCAGGTTAGTATTTGACGTATAACCGACCACTTTGTACATTCGATGCACCTGGGCGACTACAGCTACTACCAGAACACAATGCGTATGCAGCGGTATTTCAGATTTTACATTAAATTTCATTTTAAATTTGAAATGGTTCATCTTCCTCCTAAAAATGATGACACGATTTTCCTTTGATAACAGACCGACAATTTTTTGCTCTACTTTGCATCGAATACGATCCTACTATAGATTGTGTGGTTATAGGTCTTATGAACTCGAACAAATTTCTATCGTGAATTAGTTTTTTTTTTTTTCATTGGTTCAATTCGTACGAAATCTCAGATCACGGTTATACGTTCCAACGGCAATTTTTTTGTGCCAAAAATGTTAATTTTTTTTATCGGTTAGTAGGAAATTAAAAAAAAAACTATTCATTAACATTTTTGGTCGTATAATTACCGGATTTTATACACAATAAGTTAAATTAGTGTCCTTTTGCACTTAATTGTCGACAATGTCAAGCTGTTCGTACTAATTGAACTGATGAAAACAAACTACTCGTAACTATACAGGGTGATTTACAAACGGTGACCAAAAATGAAACCTCGTATTCTTTGGTGAATTTTAAGGGGAGTCTTTCGTATAGTAAGTATATAAGTTTTTATCTAGGTCGCTTCGTTAAAAAGATACAGGGTGTAAAATTTAAAAAAAATGTTTTTAATTTTTTTAAATATGTAATTTAAAAACTAGCAAGTGAAATAATTTGAAATTGGGCACATGTATGTATGTAAAGATTGACCAAAAAGTGGTATTTTTCTAAAATTTAGATGCTCCAGTGGCGGAGCTACAGGGCGTAGCTAATGAAAGTCTATATGATTTAAGTCCGGAGAAAGAGAAGTCGGACTGTCGCATCCTATATTCACCTAATTGGAAGTTCAATATTTAAATATTCTTGTACAGCACTAGAACAATAAGATGGTGCCCTATAATGTAAATATATCATTCCTTTACATACACCTGCAGGTATTTCATCAAGAACAACTGGTTGATTACATCTTATCTTGGATCAAAACTAACCATTTCGGCCATTCACTGGAACTTCTACTGAGTTAAATTTTTTATGATCGGTTTTTGCATCAAGGCCTATTACTGGTTGTTACTTAATTAACTGTTTTTTAAAAAAGACATTTTTAGTCGGCTCAAACTAATTTGCATTGGGCTTAAGAGAAGAAAGTAATTCCAATTAACATTTCCGGACTGATCAGTAGCCTAGATTCCTCGGAATTGAATAGATCCTCACAGAGAAACTTTAAATTGAGTCCGTTATACCCCAGTGTCTCGCTGAACCCTTAAAATGAAGTTGAAAGAGGTCACGCGCCTAATCTAACGATAAGCCAACTTTTATTATCCACCATAAAAATGCGCCGTACTCTGCGAGGCAATGAATTGAATCAACAGCTCTCCTTTATCAATCTGCAGGGGATAACTTAATTGGAGAGATTCCACGGCATTAACAACTTCTGCTCTCCTGTTTACCCCATAGGAGTCAACGATCTTGGCGTGGCACCCCCGCGGATGTTTTGTGTCTTTTTTCACGTCCGGTAGTGGCAGCTTGTTTTTATGGTGACTATAAATACAGAGGTAGCTGCTAACGCCACATTTGGACAACGCGCAGGGAGCTAATGAAATGATATGAATCTGAGCCGAGAGTTATGCCCGGTTATTTTATTTAAAAAAATGGACCTTTTTTTCTTCGAAAAATGTTTACTTGCCATCAAGAAACACTAAAACATAAGTAAGTAAATACTGTTTTGGTAGCACACAATAGGAACTTGGATTAATTAAAAATACAAGATTAAACAGACTACTAAACATATATTGAGATGAATCAAAAGTTTAAGTTTCAGTATTAGGATGAAAATAGATTAATGTCAAAGAATAACAATGTAAGAGTTAAGTAATATATTTGAAATTAAGATGACAATTAGATGCAAAATGACAATTTAAACTAAAATATAAACTTTGATGAAATATCAATCTAAATTCATAAAAGTGGTCATAAAATATAGGTATATAGCAAAATAATAGTCCAATTAAATAAACCTTTAAATCGAAATTTTGATCAACTTTTGGTTCTAATCAATATTTTGAAATGAAACAAAATGGAAATTACTTATGATAAAAAACAAATATTTCTCAAGTGATTCCGTGTTTGTGGGTTGCTACCCTTATTTTTTATTTATGAAAAACTATATTTTTTATTTATAAAAAATCATATTTACTCAAAAAGAATTAAAAATATGATTTATGTAAACAAATTGACAAAATTAAATTAACCTGTTTCGAGGTTTTCGTTGAAATCTCTGTTTAGGGGGGTGAACAACAAATTTGAAATTGTTATAACTTTCTTATTAAAAATTAAAAAATATATCTATTTCTCTGAAAAGAAAGGTTAAATTTTTTAGAGTAGATCGGAAAAAAATTACAAAATTCATTCATTTTTCTGCTTATGATTTTTTTAAATTTCTGAAATCTTCTCTTCTAGCCTCCCTAACTCTGTTAATTTTAATAATACAAGAAAAAGTCAAGAGGCCATTTTTACGTAGAATTGTATGCTTTACAGCTTTTATACTTTTTTTCTAGCCCTTACCCGTTTTGAGTTACCTTGAAAAACCCCTTTGTTTTATTTTTTTTTCACCCTTGGCCGGGGGTTGAACAATTATTATTATAACATACCTACCTCAAGCTAACTCATCAAAAATTCAGGCAAGTTGATCAAAATTTCGATTTAAAGAAAAAGAAGATTGTATAAGAAAAAGTTAAATAAATTAAAGAAAGCGAAAGGAAAAGAACACTAAGTTGATGTTGAAAATCAGTTGCTGAGAAAAAGAAAGAAAATTTTCTTAAGGAGTAAGGAGAATACAGAAATGTGGTTTATCGTGCAGGAAACTATAAAGGAAAGAAGATAACAACAGAGAAAATTAAAATTCGAGAAAAATTGAAGAAAGAATAATGGTGTACCTACATGAAGTTTGACAGATTACTAAAGAGTAATAATCAAATAGTCATATTAGTAAAATTATTTGAATTGACTTAGCTAGGAACAAAGGAGATAAGGAGTAGGAGCTATTAATTCGAGTCAGGAAATTGCAGCCAGCAGAGCGATACAAGAGACAGAGAAAGGAACAAATTGACAAAAAGGAGAGCGTGAGTGGACGAAAAGAAGGAAGAAAACAGAACGAAAATTACTACTTAAGAAACTGTGGACATTAAAAGAAAGGACAATAGATATGTATGTACAGGTAATAAGTAAATGTTAGTTTGTAGAGTAGAAATAAGTTATCGCAGGGTAAATAGGGACATTTTTTAAAAATATTATAAATTTATAATTTATTATGTCAATATAAAGATTTAAACACTGATTACAACAATATTATTTAAATTTTTAACAAAGTTAATTACAAGTAAAATCTATTTTGTGAACCGACTACTGAGATAAGACCTCATGTTCTATTAAATTTGATGTCTATTATTTATACAAAATTGACATGGTATAATCTAATTGTCATTCAAATTATCAAACGTAAAATAGAATCCCATTTTAAATCCAGAATACTTTATAAAAAAAATAATAATAATTTTTTAATTTACAATTTATATTTCAAAATTAAATTGAGTGATAACAAATAAAAAGCTAGCCTGGTAAGTAATAAAAATATATTTTCTAAAAATAATAGTCAAAATTTATAATATTTCCACTGACGCTCAACATTACATATTACATAGAACTACACAAACAATAAAAACTAATTATCTTAATTGGAGCATCTCAATATATTTCACTGACAATAGCTTAGTTCCACCTTTGACTGAGTGTATATAGTCAAAGGTTCCACGTAACAAAACGTTTGAATGCTAAAAAATGATTATTGAAGTCCGTATATTGATGTGGCCGAATATAATATGGTGTGCCTACGCGCATGTAATGACGTCACTTAAGAGAAAGACTTCAAACTTGACTGACAAAATATTTATATTCGGATTCTACACACATAAACCGACTTTTTAAACACCGTTCATACGACCTTTACCTTACATATTACGATATTTAAGGCCCGGTACTTTGAGTCTCGGTTGGTTGAGGCTTGATTAATTAATCAGGCGATTAGACTGTGAATATACTTTATACAATAAATCAGTATATGTACAATCTAATCGAGTGATTAGTTAATCAAGCTTTAACAGAGACTAACACTATTAAATTGTTCGTTCGTATATTTATGTCAAAACGAAAGTCTGTAGTTCTTTGGTGACGTTATGCACAGACACAACGAAATTGAACCTGCTGATGAGCACATGTTCATACCACAGATGATTTTATTCAGCCAAATACGTTATTTCACATTTAAAGTACTTTATAGAGCAGAAAAGAGAGAAGAATCGTTCCAAAAAAATAAATACCTACAATGAACTGGGATTTCTTTTAATGGATCCTTGGATTGATAGAGTACCGCCGTTGATTGCTCTACTATTTTGCAGTCAAAATGCCTATCGTCGATGACATTTGTTTTCAAAACACTAATTTTGCTAGTTTTCGTGTTAATCATTTTTATGAAGAACACAATTTGGAACAACTACGTATTACAGTTGCCTGATTTTCTCTAGAATAGAATTATAAACAAATTCCACTATAAACAAACGGAGTTCTCTATACAATAATTTTGATAACAATTGCCACGTATTATTTCATTATTCAGTGACAAGAAGCTATACCCGTCCAAACTTGTTAAGAGAAGGGGCTGCAAATTGAACCGGTCCCCTTCGGCTCGAAATAACACAATATAAACTCTCCGTGTTTTCGTAGGGACTAGTCAAAACACCTGAAATTAATTCACTAACACTAACACTACCGCACAAATACAAAATACCGCCTCCCATTGAATTACAAGCTAATTCAGAATTGAAAATGCGCCGCGGCGTCGTGGTAATACAGCCCTACTTATTTTCCATTAGGCCAGATATATCACCTTGTTTTACAGTATGAACGCTGACTATAAATTTATGGATAAGAATAGTTAAATGGAATACGGGAGTGTATCGTTAATTTGGACGAAAACTTAACGGGGAGTCGGCTGCCGGGGACAAGAAATAATTCAGTGGCGAGAATTGGGACCTAACGAGATTTGTCAAAAGATTATGGGATCAATTCTGAGGCGTCCCAGCTCCAATTGACTAATTCGCTTCGGTTGTTATTACGAAAAAGAGCGTAAATCTAAGGAATGAGGCTATGGATGAGTATATAGCCCATATAAAGTGTGGAAAATATAATCTAATCTTCATCCTTCGTTTTGAAAATTTATTGTCCATTTTGAACGCTGCCAAGTTTTGTTTAAATTTTCGATAGAAATTTAAAATTATGTCATTTGTCAAAGTATGAGTTTTTAAGATTTAAATTCGTTTTATATTTAAATTTCTACACAGGTAACTAAATTTTAAATTTATTTAAAATCTAACGCCTCTTTATCCCCTAAAGAACAAATAATTAGTAATTTTAATTGTATTATTTTATTACTTGTGCTTTTAGTTTTCCTTTTATCACTAAGCTAACTAAATTACGTAGTGGCAAAAGTATTTAACACAGAGTGTCAGTTTTTCAAGCCACACCATTGGGATCTCTCTTAACTTGGATACAATGAAGACAAAGTTGGGGAATTTAAGACGAATACATTTAAGAAAAGAAATTTGATACACTTTTTTTCGTTTTAAAGTTAAACGAAAAACAACGTTTTGGTTTCTTTTTTTATTTTGTATAATTCCATTATGTGTTGTATCAATTAGATTTAGACATATCATTTTTAATTTTTATTTTGGATCGTTACTCATTACTAACTATTTTTTAGATATTGCTGATGTAATTGTCGTTAATTCGGTCACGAATCCCATTGTTTCCCGCAATATCAACATCTTGTGCCTGAGTTTAGATATCTTTTGCTGCATACCTAAATTTTCGAAGAACATTCATTTGATGATTTTTTAGTAGAAAATTTCTAAATTCATTTGAATTAGCTTAATACCTTTATCTTGTAGTAAAAGTAGAAGAGATAGAATTTATATTTTTTTAATCCAAATATTACGTTAAAAAAAATTTTGACAATTCAGTTAATTTTCATAAACAATGTCAAAATTCGAATAAATAAAAAATGCAATTATCTTTTGAAATAAAACCAGAGGATCTTCATATTAATTAATCAGTAAATTGAAAGCATATCTCGTTTTCTTCATATAAAATTTGCATTTTTAGTCCTCTAAACCATAACATTATCAATGAAAATTTAACTAAAATGATTTGTTTTCAAAACACTCTGGAGAAATAAAGAAATCATCGTAACTGGGAAATTGCCAAAATCCTATATGGCGAATAAAGCATGTCGATCTCTGTCCACAAGATACGGGAATCAAATTATTTCCTCAATAATTTCAGAACTCTTCCCCAAGCCATTCGTCATCAAATTTCGAATTTTGCCCTCATTTGATATACCTATATCGCAACAGTTCGCTTCGAAACACAAGCACTCTATATAAATATCATTTAATATAGGTACATACAGGGTGTTTGTAAATAAGCGCGAAATATTTTAGGGATGGTTGCAGAAGTTATTTTGTGAAAAAAGTTCATATAAACGTAGGTCGAAATATTCTTTGTTTCCGAGATACAGAGTATTTAAATTTTAAATTTTTTACTTACTTTTATTAATTATTTCAGGGTTTTAAAGACTTAAGACTTAAGTCTTAAATTACAACTTTAAATACAGGATACAGGATTGAATAAAGCATTTTATAGTCCACAATAATCCTTGATCAATATCCACGATAATGCATAATTTGTTACTATGTTATTATTTTAATCCTATTGTAGCTTTGTATATTTTTCTTATCTATTTTATAGTTTTATAGATTTACATTTATTTATTTTCAAAATATTTTATTAGTTACTTTTTAATTGACTTGTGTAAATATTCTTTAATCTTTGCACCAGTGAAAAAAATAAACTAAAAAATGTGATAGTTGTAAAGAACAAGAACAACAATAAGGTTTGCAATAATACTGAATAATGTTGATATTTCTTTAACATTTGGAGTCAAAGAGGTATATGAGATCTATCTGAATTTGGTGAGAATTTAGGAACATTTTAAAAACGTGTTGTAATTTACTTAAAACCTTTAGATATGAGAGCTAGCGTTAAAAAATGTATTATTTATTTTAAATGATACATTCATTGCGACATTTACTTAAAACCTAAAACTCTTTCAATTTTGAAGAAGATAAAAAAAGCATTAACAATTAAGGTTTAAATTTCTCTCGATATCGAAGTTTTACAATAAAAATTGGAAATCAATATTAATACAACCTGAGCAATACATAAAAATTGAAATCAAAATAATTGTCTTAAAATGTCTCAAAAATCTTTAATCTAATTTGTAATTAGTATTATTTTCAAAACATTTTTCTAAATTTTATAAATTAAGTATTATGAAGTTGTTATACCTTTGTATTTGTAAGTTTAAGGCATTTTTCCATATTTTCGATGGTATTTCCGTCCTTCCAGATGTGTCCTCCTGTACCAACCGGTCTAAATATTTAACCCTATTTTTAAAATATGTTTTTTAAATGAGCACATACGTATACTTAAGCGATAATCTAAGATTTGGTCGGTCGTAAATTATAGATGGCGATTAACTTGTCTCGAAAACCCCTTAATGAAAGTTAAGCCGATAGGTCTGCGCGCTATGTTATTAACTTTAATAAAAACAGTTTATATACTTATATCAATGTCTACTTTGACACCTTGAAATAAATAAGGATTCAACTATAAGTTTATATACGTAACTCTTTAGAAGACGTTTCCTTTGCTTCAAACGGTTTGTCAAAAATATTTAATAATATGTATTTTATCATTTTAGATTTTCTATGTTTTTGTGCAACAAAGGATTCATTTGGAATTTGTATAATTTAAATTGGGTTATAAATACTTATAATTAAGAAGTATGCCTCAAAATATTGCACAATAGTAATTAACTATTTTACTCATCATTTACTCAGTAGATATAAGCTTAGTTATGCAACTTCAACTTACATAGCAGCAGTTATAATAGTTTGGGAACTAACAAACATCGTGACGCGAACTAGCTTCTTGCATTCCCTTGATTTTCTCCCGTCATTTGGCATGCAACGCATATCAAGAACTTCGAATTCAGTTTTAAACTATTATTTGAATGCAGTTTTGAACTACATACTCATCCGTAGAATAAATTTATCAAGCTTGAAATTTAATAGCGTCTAGAATCAGAATGAGATATAATATATTTGTTGTAAATGGTCATAATATTGGCTGATATATAATGAAAAGAAATTCGATGTATTTAATATAAAAAAATAGACCAATACGAGATCTGGCTGAAGTGGGATATTAACAATAATTGCTGGATCAGTTTTATAACAGGATTTTAATATTTAATTTTAGAGAAATGAGAAATTGTCTAATATCTTTACAAAACCTAGAAAATTCGACAATAGACCAATTATAATCATCATCAGCACTAATAACACCACTTGTACCTATTATAGAAGAAAATTTTCATTGAGAAGAATAGACAAACTAGATTATATTCATTGCATGTTTGTCCAAAATTTCAATAGACTAACATTTTATTATATTAGTATTTATATATTTCAATACCATTTCAACAGAATACAATTTTTCGGATTACCTAGGTACCTACTACTTTTGATAGTCTTTTTTTCATTTCCTTCGATACTAGAATATTTATACTATACCTAATTAATACTTCATAACACATATTCACAAATTCTGATCAACTGGGAGTATATAGAAGCTTGTTTTATATATTCCTTTACTATTATGAAATCACCATCCTTCAGCCACTCTCTTCGACTCTCTTCCAGGAGCCTTATTTTTATATTTTATTGTATTACACTGAGTTCTAAGATATTGCTCTCTTAGTTTCTGAGCTAGTTCAGAGCCCATATTTCTTCATCCGTCAGTAGTTTAACTACGTTTGTTGATGTAAGTTAAAGTCAATGATTGTCGGATACTGTTTTATATTTTTACTAGTTTATTTTAGAACCACTTTTCAGCTCATAAGATTTTTGTCGTTTACTCGAGATTTTCGAAATTTTACTTATATTAGTTTCACAAGCAACAAAGAAGCTTTAGAATAAAACTATATTCAAAAATATATATTTTGTGGCCATAAACGTATCTACGTATGAAAAAATCATGAAATGGAAATTCAAGTAGTAGTATTTACTACCGAATATAATTAATTATGCGTATAACACAATTATAGGTAAGTTTAGGATCAGCAAGTGTGGAGTCATTATTACTGGTTTTCGAAAAGAAAGTCTGAAATTCCTTTAATCACACACATAAAATAAAATAAGTGATGTATTTTGACACGATGAAATCGAATCCATAGTTAGTTTTACCCCATCATCTGCAGCATTTGAGAAAATCGCTAAAATTTGCTGAAAATTATAGAAAATTTAATTAATGGGCATCAGCAGTGTTTTGAAAAATACAGGGTGTCCCGTAAAGTATGTTACAAACTTTGGGTGGTGGTAGTACATAAAAAAATATGACTAAAAACTCTAATAAACATAACCTCTTAAACGCACCGTTTTGAAGTTATAGGCCTTAAAAGGTGCAACTACAAAAGTAGTTTTTGTGACGTAACTCTTTGTTGGAAAAAAAAAACATAATGAANTTAGTCATATTTTTTTATGTACTATCACCACCCAAAGTTTGTAACATACTTTACGGGACACCCTGTATATATCTTATATATTTTAATATTGTGAATACTAGTTAGTCTACGAAAAATCACTAGAAATCCCCTTACTTATATGTTTTATTTTAGTCAAAGTCTTATTTGAATGTATTTTGACACACTGAACAAGAATTTGACACTGATTAAGCTCTTTGGCTCCTCCTACATAAATAAAAAATCCTGAAATTATTGAAACGTCAGTTTGATTAAAATTTTGTAATCTTGAGTGGAATAATTCAAACTCCAAATCATTTCTTACGTTTGTAATGTATACTTTTGTTCTCGACTCTTCTAATTTTTCTGACTTGAGATCCGTCGAATATCTTTTTTTTCAATTTTGAATCACTTAAATTCGGATATTTATTTAAAAAATTTCTATTTCAACCCAATACTTAACAAACTATTTCATTTGACCAAGATTTGGAACAGAGGAAGCACTATTTTCGAAGAATCTATCAAATGTTCCTTTATAACATTATAGCTTCCTGACTTGACTGCTTCTCTTGCCTGTCATTGTTTATTTTTCTTTGTAGTGACTACTTCGTTCTCGACTATCTCAGAGACGCAAGAAGCAGGAATACTTGCTACATCCTAACAACTTCCCCAAAATGTTTGATATGATATTCAAATCACCACAAACTAGTCAATTATGTTCTGCAAATTTAATTTCTTAGAGAACGCATCTCATGTTCCCCATAAGTTTCTTTTAATGTGGTTGGATGTACAATGGGAATACAGCCATATTTATATCAATTGTGTAGTAGTATCGTCTTCAAGCTCTGTTTTGAAGAGTCCAAGAACAATCTCCACTCCTCAGATTTGCAAACATTAGGTGTGAATTCATACATCAGATCATGAACATCTGTGCCGTACACCAAAGGGTCATCATTATCTTTATTGAAGAACTTTCAAAACCTCGTTCTCAATTTCAGATCATTCAACTTTTTCTGATTAATGGATTTGGACATTTTGTTTTACCTGCCAGTACGCAGTTGTCCTCACTTCTTTCTGTTTCACTTTCTTCTGTTTCGGTTTCACTATCTTCCATTTCCCATTCAACATTGTCCGATTGTCTGCTTCCGATTCCCTTATCTTTAGGAATAAGAATATCATCCGCCGAAAAACTGACGTCCTTAAAAATAAATATTTTCAAAACATTGCTGATGCCCATTTTGTTAGAATACCAAAATTGAAAATCGTTTGCTATATTTAGGAAGTTTTCTATATAAACAATTCTAGAAATATTTTGTTGAAAAAAGTACATAAAAAAGTTACATTGTGTTCCCGAAACAAGTAATCAAACAATTATCTGTGAGAAATTTTGAGTTTCTCTTTTGAAAACCAATTTTGGAAGAGTAAACACCAAACTAATAGCTACTTACCTACCTTCATAATACGTCAACTAATTAAGAACATGAATTATACTGATATTCAATGAAGCATGTCTAAAAACTTCACTTTCAAGTATAATTAGATACTTCATTACTCGGATCGCTCGGCAATTTATATTCATTAGTCCCAATGGAACCCCTTCGTTAATTTTTTTCACCTGAAAGCTCCGCGATTGTGGAGAGATGGAACGGAAAGTGGCAGAATCCATCAGCGAGGCGTCACTAACAATCCCGCGGACAGGGTTTCCCCGGATCCAAGATACTCGTAACGACAATCGGAACTACCGCGTTCGGGTGATTAAAAGCGACGGAAAAAATAACGGAGGAACATCGGAAGCGTACACGTTTTCGGTTATTTTTTGCCCCGCACTCGCACACGTGTCAGTCACCCCGAGTTAGTAATCCCTTAACAGATGTTATTGTAAAGCTAGCGGTGGAAGTCAAACACATCAACTGGAGAGCGCTGTCAAAATAGCATCATGTGTTCCGATTTTTTCGGTTATGATTTTTATTTATAGATAACTGGAATCAGACATTGCAGTCCGCTGACTATGAATTCAAAACAGTAGATTTTCCTCCATCGCTAACAGTTGAAACAAAACTTGCATTTGTAACTCAAAATGTTAAAATCAATAATGAGATCAAAGGAGAATTCATAGATAGAGATGTAACATGATATTTTAATATTACCTACTTCATTTTTTTATACTTGTATTTGTAGCCAACAAAATTTAGGAGAAGGAAACTAATCCCAATAAAAAAGAATTAAAAGATACTGCTTTGCAAAATTATCTTATAACGCTAACACTGGCTTCTTCACTCTTTTCTTCAGACCAAACTCTGATGGGTTTGTACCAGACTGTCATGGGAGCCTGTAAACTAAGCGAGTTAAACCAGTGCTGCAATTTCAAGGCAATATAGGTGTTATAATCTGTACAGGGTTTATTGTCCCTATACTCTATGTGGTACTTGTATCTATTGAAGCTGGTAATTGAATACTGTTTGGAAGGCTTATTCTTGTTTAGTAGGACGTTGCTTTGTCTGGTACCTTTGTAGTGGTAACTGCTACTATCACTTTGCTCAATTAGACTTTTGCATCACAATTCTGAATCAGGGCGGTTATAATACTGAATTTTGCAGTATATGGTTTGTCTATCCTTTAGCTGCTTTTTGGTTTACTCAAAGTGAGAACAAATTCCTGGGCATAGGATTAGCAGAAAAATATTTTTTTGACCCAATGTAGATACTCAGATTATATATCAATATGCGCCATATGGGACAGACTTCATAATGAGATGCAATGTTTGCTTTAGAGCTTTTGAAGAGTCTTTCGTGGTGGCCAGAATCCTGTTATCCTCGTTAATAAACTGCAAGTTCTCTAGATTGATGTTCGAACGGATGGCGCAGTGGCTCCACCAATTTTAGCCCTGTTGGACCTCATTAATTGAATGTGTTAGAATTGTGTTATTCTGATCGCCTTAGACCTTTTGTTGCTGGTCTCTGGCTGCCGCTTGTCATGTGAAAAAACTGTAGAGCAGAGGTTCTCACCTATAGACCACTTCGAGCTGAGAATTCGAAGGTGTGGCGATTTTTAATAGAAAGCAGATGAAAAAAGGTGTGTATTTCTATGGTTTCTAATTATTTGAGGTGTTCATAAAGTATTGTCAATTTGATGTTTGTAGATAAAAAAAATCATTAAGAATCAATGTTTTAAATTTCCACGAAAAAAAGGCTTCCTAAAATGAATATTTACTGATTTATTTATTTGTTTTCCAAAGAGGCTAATTAGGCTAAATACATTTAAAAATTAAACAATATAACAATATAAAAAAAATAAGAGGTAAATGCAAGGTATATCGCAATAGGGATATCAATGTCGTCAGTCAAATGAAAAAGAGAGAAAATATTTATAATTTATAATATAATATCAAAACATTCAGTACACCCGAAACCCGGTTCATCAAACAAAACATACCTACATAAGTGGGGCATAACTAGTCGGTAGGTAAACTAATTCTTAGGATCACGTAATTCTAGAAGGAACATTAAACTGAAACAAAGCCAACAAATTGGAGTCATGCACCGCATACATAATTTAAAGTTTTTTAACCAAATGTTAATGCTGCTAAAACAACTCTGTTATGTAATGTATTAGTTTGAAATTCAAAGAATAGACCTCTACTACTGTAAACAAAACGATTTATCCAACGGTTTTGTACTTCCTGAAATACAAATATCTTAAAAACGTTTTCTGCTGTTTCCCTATACTATTATTATCAATATATGGCTGGGTGTAACACACCGGAAGTGGACTATACTCAAGCTTAGGCTTTACCAAAGCACGAAAAAATTTAATACCTTAGGTTACGGAAATTCATTGATTCTCTAATAATAAAATCTAAAATTTTGTAAGCAAATGAAGTTATGTTTTCAAAAGTGACCTTTAATTTATAGTTTTGAGTTAAATGTTACTTCTAAGTCTTTCACATTTTAGTTTGTTTTTAGATTAGCATACACCATTTTACATACCTGTATTGAAATTAAGTTTATTTTTCAATCACATACCGTCATCAACGTAACATATTACAATCATTTTCAGTAAGACATCTAGAGTGACAGATGATTTTTAGCAGATTGTTAACAATGTAAAGAAACAATAGTGGTTTCAAGTTGAAACCTTGGAGAACACCTTAATGAACTTTATAATCATTTGAAATGATACCAATATATTTTAATGAAAACGTTCTATTTCGTAAATGAGAAACATGTAGGTAGTGTTAATAGAACTACGTATAGGCATATTTTCTTTAGCGGCATTATGGTCCGAATTATGTTATTGTAGCTGTAACGGAAATATTTTGAATAATTCCGTATTTTTCTACATATTATTGTGATCTATACTATCTTTACAATATAACTTTGCAAAACTCATATCTAGTTTATACAATAATCCTGAATATATGACATAAGGTAATTAAAACTGCAATAGATTTTTCGAAGAGATCTTTAATGCCATAAAGGTACCTGTATGAAAATTCTATTGATGTATTCCTGATTTAATGAAATACATATATTACAAAGAAATTTAAAAACATACCTGCAAAATTCCTTATATTTTGGAAATCTGCTTGTATACGTTAACTGCATCCGATCTCCCGGAATTATTTAGAGAGCAGGAAAAATGAAAATGTCCCCCATTCCAGAAAATCTTTATAAAACCCAGTTCAATATGTATGCTAATGCAAACCGCCATCTTGTATGCCTATTTACCGATTCTGTTTGATATAATAACATTTTTATATTCAAGCCGAACCTGCTATGTTTATGATTTCGTCATGAACATTATACTGAAGGAATGTTATTAAGTATGAAATTAGTAACGACTCGAGTCGTTGAGTCCTTTGACGTTTACAAAGTAAAAGCTTTTATTTCATATAAATACAACGATTACTTTGCATTACGAGGAAATATTTCTTCATAATGTATCCAATATTTTTTTGCAATTTTCGGCAACGTACAGTTTTTAGGGAATCAAATTATTTACTTTATTTGCATCCAATTTTCCATGTAAGAATAAATTATTTTTTAATAAAATGTTAACCTACTGAATTGAAGCTAAAACAGAATTGGCAATGTAGTAATCAAAGCACAGTTTTGTTCCATTAGTCTTATGGTATGTCAATAAAAGCATTGCTGTTTACTTTTAAAAACAGCTTAAAGAGATTCTGTTTGTAAAAAAAATTCGCTACTTCGCAATTCTTGGAAATATTTGAAAAATATCATTGTTTTGAACACACGAAATTGGTTAGCAATTATCCTTAAGCTTCATCAACAACCTCTAGTATCTATCTGTCTTATACACGCAGCAATTTTTTAATGTGGTCCTCTTTGAGGTTGAGGAATAACACTACCAGTATCTAGAACATATTGAGACACAACAAATGACTTATTTTGTTTACCATAAATACATCATGCTTCATAAGATTTGCAGTATGCTTCTCCTTAAAATAACAAGATATTCACATATGATAATCATAATGCAAACAAAATAAAAAAATGTGGTAATAACACTTGTATAAATAACCAAAAGATATGTATATAATATTTATTAAACATTATTGTTAGATAACTAATAATCGAGTTAGCCTCGAGTTACATACAAATAAAAACATCACAGACATCTTACATTTGGCATATAATAAGATCGTGTTTGTAGAAGTAAATATTAATGGACTTTATTAATTGACTATTTATTTATTTAAAAATACAATTCCAATTATACAGCAGGTCATGCAAAAAAATAACAAGAATTATGTCGAAAATTGACACATATGACGTCCAAAAACACTAATCTTAATTCTACACAGGTTGTAAACAAAGACACCGTTTCAACTTTTGCTTTATTTTTGCTATAATGAAATTTATTAATATTTGGTTTAATGTAATACGAATAATTACAAGTGATTTTAGAATAAAAAATTACATATACATTTATAAACTCGTGGCGCAATCTGTGTACCTATATTATATTCATAAACAATAGGCTTCATTTTGCTTGCACTCTGGATAAATATTTTTATAGTGTAATCCAATCTTCAACGGATGTAACAGAGGTAAACAATTTGAAGTTGTCTGCCTACAAAAAAACGTCATCAATTCGAAGATTACAACCACATATATCATTAATGAACATATTAAATAATAACGGTCCAAAAGCTGAACACTGAGGTACTCCTGAAATAGCTATAATTTCAATCCATGTTGATAAATTAAAATTAGAGATTTAGCATGAAATTACGAAGTGTTATGAAGAATAACTTCAAGTTACAATGAGGCTGNTTGCTATAATGAAATTTATTAATATTTGGTTTAATGTAATACGAATAATTACAAGTGATTTTAGAATAAAAAATTACATATACATTTATAAACTCGTGGCGCAATCTGTGTACCTATATTATATTCATAAACAATAGGCTTCATTTTGCTTGCACTCTTGATAAATCTTTTTATAGTGTAATTCAATCTTCAACGGATGTAATAGAGGTGAACAATTTGAAGTTGGCTGCTCACAAAAAAACGTCATCAGTTCGAAGATTACAACCACATATACCATTAATGCACATATTAAATAATAACGGGCCAGAAGCTGAACCCTGAGTTACTCCTGAAATAGCAATAATTTCAATTCATGTTAATAAATTGAAATTTGAGATTTAGCATGAAATTACGAAGTGTTATGAAGAATAACTTCAAGTTACAATGAGGCTGCATTTTCAGGAAATTGGCTTTAATCCAAGTGTAAGAAAAAGTTGATGCTTTACCCGGCAAATTAAAAGTAGGTACCAATTCCATCAGATCATATTGTTAGTTTATTCTTAAATGTTTTTAGAGCTTGTAAAACATTTTTCTGTAATAACAAAAATATTTAACATAGGACTATTACACCTATATTTAAAATTTATTACATTTAATGGAAATGAAGTTATATAGATTGATTAGAAAAAATTGGCAAAACTTTTGCGCCATAAGGATCATTAGGAGTAACAAGATGTTGCATCTTTGAATCAGGAACCTGTAACAAAACCGTTTCAGCTCTTGCTGTAACTTCTTTTACTTTGTGTGCAAGTGTTGTTTTCTTGAAAACGTTTGAGTTTAAGATCCATGTAGCATAGAACTTTTTTATTTATTTTGATCTAGCACGAATTAAACGGGCGACACTATACTAACAACACCCAGTATACTATCCAAAGCACCAACAATAGCAATGGTATTATTATTTTTTTCCATTTACTTATTTATCAAAATAGAAAGCACTCTTCTATTGAAGTAATGAACTGATTACTTTTTCACTACAGATAATATGAAAAGTTTACATTATAACTGAAAACTCATTACATTAATAAGTTGCTGCACAAATTCGCTAAAAACAATTCGTCTACTATACTAACTGCAGTTAAATTTTAATGAACGAATGCAAAGTAAACTTTTTGGCAATTAGCTTCCTGTGTATTATTTCACCATGGCATTAGGAGGCGACTAAAATAACACGTCCGTACAACTTTTCGTGTACAACCGCCTCTATTGTTTAACGTAATCATAGTTAGCATTTAATTTGAAACAAGGAAGTACGGTTATCAAATCTCGAGTTGGCTGTATTAAATTCCACATAAAACTGTGAACTTCAGTAATTCCGGGATTTAAACGCTTCCTGAAATTCAATTCGCTCGAAGATATACGGAGTGTTTCAGGACCACGGGCAGAAAAGGCAACCTTTTATAGAAAGTAGGTAAAATGAAGAAATCTTCAAATATGGAAATATAGCATTAAATGTATTTATTAGTATTTACTATACGTTGTAAATATATTGACCCCCCCCCACAACTTTTGAAATAGTCGATATGCTCTGCAAAAATTGTTCAGTTTGTTGTTCAGAAGTTGTTTCCATGTGCTAATAAACATGCTTCCAAACGACGGTCAAATTTCTGTCTCCAAAACAACGAAAACCGTTGGAACCGTTGCTGGATCCGATATCTCTGTACAACGTGAACAGTAAAACAACATTAATCGATAAAAAGCACCTTGCTTGTAAAATCCAGATCTTATGCTATTTGATGTCGAAATCACTGGTAAAATTCCACACGGGGCTGAAAATCATTGTTCATTAATGCCTGAACCCTTTGTACATGAAAGGGGTGTAATAATTGGTCCAGTACCACACGGTACTATTAGATGCACCCACTACTCGACCAATGTCACGAGTAATACTGCAACACACAACGCACGTGCACAAGATGCACAGGGTTGACTTACATTTGCAGTAAATTTTCTAAATTAATTTTCTCGAAAACAGAAGCATTTAGACAAACAGTTGTTTAATAAAAGTTGCTCATTTTCGTGCCTTTTCAAGGAACGCGCCTATTTCAGAAACACCCTGTATATTTCTATTTACATCCCAAATTTTGTCCAAAATTGAAAAGTTTAAAGCGAAATCTATATATATTCTGTTTCCATTTTCACAATTTTTTTCTCCTCCATTTTTTGTAATTCGCCTTCAAAATGAGGGGAAAAGTACAACAATTTGGAACAGTTTTTTGTAACATACTTTATTTTTGTATATCCTTACACATGTCTACAAATTAAAAAACTGAAATATTTACTTCTCTGTTCATAGATTTTTGTCTTAATCCCTTCCATTAGACTCCAATGATTACATTTCATCCTCACTATAAGTGCTGAAAGTACATACCATAATAAATTGTGTTTTCAGATTTAAGACATGCATATCAAAAGCACGTATACGTGAACCAGACAGTACTGCTAAAATGAGATGACGTATGTGATCCCCAATGAAACTGGGATGTCACTATCAATTTTACATTTCAGTGATAAAATGATTCACTTCCCACAACCAACTCATTTATCATGTTGATTTCGTGTCTGGTGGCAGGATGTCGGTACAAAGTATTATTTTCCCCATATATATGCATAATAATATAATGTGGAATTGGAAACTGTAAATATACGTACAGCCTTTTGGAGAGAACGTATCTCTTTTTATTAAAAAAAATAGGTTGGGGTTTAACCTTTCAAGATATCAAATAACTAATTACTTGTTGAAAAGGAACTAAAGAAAAAATCCATCAACACGAATAAATATTGAAATACTTACTCGTCTGTACAGGGTAATTCACGTAAAATTATCTATCTATCTTTATTGCCATTTTATCTAAGAAAAAATGATAAAAACCAAAGTTATATGACATTTTATTGGGATATGAAAGAAACAACAATTTGCTGTTGCGTTTCAAAGATATAAACGAACATATCTAACGTATTATGTATTTTTAAATATTTAAATTCTCTTCCTTTTCTAATTACAGGCATACATTCATGTCATATTGACAGTTTGCACAATATTTTTTGAGATATACATTTATAAAAAAACTAAATTATCTAGACATCTTTAGGCATTAATTCTTCTTAGGGAATTAAAATGAATTTTATCCAATAATTGTGCGTTACCTCTCATAACATTAATTTCATTTTGTATTCTTTTGCATAATTTGTTTTCTATATTTACTGAAAAGATATAAACTTTCGCTCCCCAAAGAAAATAATTACATGGGTTTGGGTCTGGGGATTGAGGTGGCCATTTTAAAGGGGCATTGTTTCCTCTACTTATCCACCTGTTACGATAGTGCTTATCTAAGTATTGCCTTACTGATAAGGCAAAATGGGGAGAGCCCCATCATGTACCTTATTCATTCGTAGTGTTATCGGTAACTCAGGTAGATAAGGTAATCTCATTTGGAGAAATTCTAAATCATTTTCTGCGTTCAATGTCGCAGGTAATATAACAGGAACAATTAAAATACGACCAATAATACCAGCCCAAATATTAATTCATGTTGGAACTGTCTTTTACTGATTCCACGGAGATGTTCTTGTGGATATTATCGTCTCTATTTCTGAGTTGCTGAATACTTTGACTGAAAGCAAGACGTGACGGAGGATCTATTGGCAGATAAAAGTTCTTGAACTGATTGAAGGTGGAATGGATGTAATAACTGGTCTTTTAATAATCTATTAACGGAACTTTTTGAAAGTCAACCTCTGTCACTAAACGCCTTGTACTTACGGAATTTCTTCAACCCTTTCCAAAATTTGTTCCTCTAGTTGAATAGTTCTAGCCGTACGTTGTCCACGATTTAATGTTACAGGTAAAAAACGTGCTGTTTCCCAAAGACGTCTCTCCACATTAGCAAATGTTTTGTGATTTGGAATTCTTCTATTAGGAAATATTTCAGCATACCTATGTTTGAACACTAATACAACAATTTCCTTCACAATAACCCAAAACTAGTAACATATCAGTTTGTTCAAAAAAAGTATAAATTGCAGCCATAGTAAAGAAGATATTAAAACACAAAGTAAGCTAAAATTAAATGACGCTGCTTGAGACTGAACATTTTAACTGAACTGAATCTGTATATACAATATACAGGTTGTCCCATTAATATTGCGAAAAGTGGAGTTTCCTTGACCAAAAATAAGAAAAAAAGTTCCTATAAACCTATGTCCGAAAATGCTTCGTTTCGGAGATACAGGGTGTTGAAATTTAGAAAAAATACAAGGTTTTTACTAACATCTGAAAAACCCTAATTCCGATTTTTTGAAATATGGTATGTTTGTTTATAAAAACAGTAGACGTCTTCTGACGTAATTTGATTAATTTTATCTATTCCAGCGGCGTCCGGGGACTCACTCCTGTTGACATTAATAAGTAAACATATGAGACATCATTCCTTTTTCTAATTATGCGATAAAAAACATTTTTGTCTTTTGATATCTTGCTTCGTTTTCGAGCAAAAAATTAAAAGCTTAAGTGTGTGATTTTAATAAGTACTTGAACTATGTCCCAGAATTTTTTCGCCATATTAATGAGACACCTTGTATACACTTTGACTGCAATGAATTACAAGACTGAAGTTAGCTGAGGATTGTATTAGGTTTGCTTATTTTTATTTGAATTATGATAAATTAGTTACAAAAGATGAAATTGCATATAAACTATTATTTTCAACAATCTAAGTATCAAATAGTCATATTTTGGAAATATACTAAAAGGTCTCATTGACGGTGATGAGCAATATATTGAAAATCACTGCGATGAATTCCAGATCATCGACAGTGTGTGATCATTTCTGGTAGCGATTTATTGATTTTGCAAATAATTAGTCAAACGATAAAACTAGAAAAATTTCTCCAGTTTTATCGACAGAGCAATTAAAACTATTAGAGAATTCGCCACGAAAACATCTCCTGTGCATTATAAAGAGAACCCTCTTCTCGCTTTTTAAATCACTCCTGCATCTAATATTTTAAGTTTTTGCGACAGCATTAGTCGCTTCCAGAAGTGATCCTATACGGTCGACGAACTGAAAACCATCGCAGCAATTTTAGAAACATTGCTTATAGCCTTCAATAAACATTACCGCGGATGGGATAACCAAAACGCCCCATCCTCAGTACAGTTTATCAAACGACGATATATGTATTGTGACGATATACTGTCTTTTATTTACCGAATTGTTGCAATAGTCATACACATTCGATTGACATGTCGATAATATCATTTTCCTAGTTTTATAGTTCGACTTATTGTTGGCAAAAGCAGTGAGTCGAACTGATGGATACAAAGAGATTTAAGCTCGTCGCCTTCGGTATACCACACTGTGGTGGAGTCTTTAAGTTGAACATTCCAGATTCGAATAATGTACCATTGTTGACTATCGATCCGACCGATTTTTCTGGAATTTGCACTCTTTCACATTCGAACAAACTAGTGTCGAAGGTGACAATATTCCTTATGATCAGATTTTTTTAACTCTTTATTGTTTCTGGATGTTTTGAAGTGTGATATCGCTCATACGATTTCGCGAAAAACAACACGTTCGGTTTTAAATTTCGCCAGCTGGTATTTCTCACATTTTATTACGGGTAACAATGGAAGAAACGAGACGAAATTGCCGCACAAAAGGCCGCCGCGATACAGCGTCGCGGGTTTAACAGTTGACAGTGCCGGCTTACCGGAAAGGCAGAATTTCACAGGAAGTGACGTCCGGGCGACGAGACCGGAGTTTCCGCCGCGGTGAGTTTTGTTCGCGTCCTCGACGGTGACACTTCTCACTATTTTATTATCTTTTTACACGATTATCTCCTTAAAATAACGTCCAGTCCGGGTACAATATTGCAGACTCGGCGAAAAATTACAGACTCTTTTAGTTTGCAATTTAAATTTCCCGAAATCCGGAAATGGGGATGTGGAACATAATTTTACTTTTAGAAAGATTGCGATTACCGTCTTCTTTGTTTTTCCTCTCCAGGTGTTACATAGCGAATTTATTATACAAGGTGGACCTTAAATGTTCCGATAATAATGGAAGTGATTCTGAAAAAAGCTCCTTTGATCATACCGGGTGTCCCATTAAGGTCATCGATCCGCTGTAACTTGGAAACTGTTTGTCCTGTAGATTTCGGAAAAAAAATTGTTGCTTATTTTGGCCCTTGGGATTATTTTAAATTGTTTTTTGGTTCTTATTTTTTGCCGCTAGAGGACGCATTTCTAAAATAAAAGTAAAAAACTGCTTTATTTTTAAAAAATAAAATGGAACGATAGATACAACTTAATGTTTTCGAGATCTTCTGCTCATTCTTCAAAATTTTTGTTGGAAAAATTTTGCTCCATCTTAAAAAATGAAGAAAGGGGGTGGAAATTATTTCTTATGACGAAAAGTAAGAAAACTCTGGATTACGTAAACCGATTTCAATGAAGTTGGGCTTGTTGAAAAGGCAATTGATTGCTTAATCATAACCTTAAATTGAATTTCAATATAAAAAATAAAGAAACCGCCAATTGCCCCTGTTTTCCTAATGAAAGATTTTTATCGATTTTCAAAAAAATCAAATGCTACCTTTTTTTATTTTATGGTGTTTTTACACATAAAATAACGAAAAAAATGCCGCAAGTCAGAACCTTCTATCTTCTTTCAAACTGAAGTTATTAACAAAAGTTTAGATAAAATGATGTTTGTTAGAGAAGTTAAAGAAAAATGCGTTATTTATTGCAACATCCATATCTGCATAGAATACCGAGCACCTCATAAATTATTACTACCCTTAGAAGTCCGAGTGTTCAAATAATTTAATGACAATGCGAAATAAATTATATTTATTAAATGAACAATAATAGCTAAAAGAAAAATAATCTGTTCACAAAAATAAAACAGGAAATAGAATATAAATTTACAATTTTAATTTAACAAATGTTCAATCTGACCTCCATTATTTTCTACACATTTTAGATACCTTTGGCGGATAGAAGACACAGCAGTTTCAGTTTCTGATACGATTAATCATATCCTCGCGCGTAGTTGGTCGGGTTTGATAGACAATATCTTTTAGCCTTTCCCACAAATAGAAGTCTAAAACTGTCAAATTGGGACATCTGGGAGGCCAACCGAATGGTCCACCTCTTCCAATCCACCTGTTGCGAAATTGCGTGTCCAAATAATTCCTGTCATTTCCACAAAAATGCTCCTGGCAGCCATCATGCTGATACCACATATTTAAACAGGTGGCTTATGAAACATTTTCCAAAAGAAGTGGTAGCTCATTCCTTAGGAAATTTAAATATCTCTCGCTATTGAGAGTTTCTTCAAAAATAAACACAATTATTTTTCCTTCAACAATACCGCATCACACATTAACACTAAATTGATTCTGGTGATCAATTTCAATCATCCAGTGCGGATTATTTGCAGCCCAATAATGAGTATTGTGCAAGTTTATTTTACCCATGCTAGTAAATGTAGCTTCATCAGTCCACAAGATTCTAGATAAAAAATTCGGATCGTCTTGTAATTTGTTAAGTGTCCATTGACAAAATTGCACTCTTTTATCAGTATCTAACGCATAGAGAGTTTGATGTAATTCGACATGGTATGGATGCATTTTATGGTCCTTTATAATCCGCTGGATAGCTGACCTTGATACTCCTATATCTCTTTGTATATCTCTTATACTTGACCGAGGATAAGGTTCAATGTATCCCAGTACGTTTATCACATTTTCCTCATTGTAAGTTTTTCGGTATCTATTCTCTTCCTTTATTTTTTAAGATGTAGCAAAATTTTTCCTACAAATATTTTGGAGACTGCGGAGGATCTCTCGAAAATTTTGTTTTGTCTCTTCTTTTTTTTTGCTTTTTTTTATAAAGGCGTTTTTTAGTTTTTTTTTTTAGAGGCTAAATACATGATTGTTAACGTAAAGCAGTGGCGTACTATTTGGTTTAGAAAAATATGCTGCCGATACCCTGTATCTTCGCCACTGAAGCATCTAAATTTTAGAAAAAGGCTTCAGATTTTGGACAATATTTACATAAATACATGTGCCCAATTTCAAATTATTTCACTTACTAGTTTTTAAATTGTTAAAAAAAAATTAAAAATATATTTTTTTAAGTTTAACACCCTGTATCTTTTTAATGAAGCGTACTAGATAAAAACTTTATACGAAAGACTCCTCTTAAAATTCACCAAAAAATACGAGGTTTCGTTTTTGGTTACTGTTTGTGAATCACTCTATATATCACTTGCTAAATTTTTGCACCGACTTCTGCAACACCCTGTATATAATTTTTCACATATTATCTGTTTAATTACATTGGAGTTTACAGAGCAATAATTACTACAATATGAGCAGAAAGTAATCAATGATGGTAAATTATTTTTCACTGTACAAATTATACGATACTGAATGTTCCTAACTTTTGATTTGTAACAAAGAATTTTTATAACTGTACTTATTTACCAGACCAAGTTCCAGTTCCATTAATTTAGTTCAAACATCTTTCGATATGTGTATGTATATTTGCGCATATGTGATATTTTTCGAAAAATAACTCAGGACATAAATTCATAGGAATTTTTTCCACCATATATCTAAATTCACAACTTCTTTCTTTCGTGAACAAAAAAAACAGAGCAGTAATAAACACTAATTTAATAGTGTTTACACGAAAATGCATTTTAATATAATTTCAGAATTATGTTTTCCTGAAAACGTATTCCAACTACACGAAAGGAAGCTCCAAAACTTTAAAATATATGTTAAAAGTTCCTGCATTGTTATATTACACCATTGTACTGTATTTCAAAGCAACAACCGCCTCTTGAGTACTTCAGGAACAGTTTATTCTTTTTTAAATTATGCGCAGTATTTTCAAACCAATAAAACTTGGTAATAAGAAAAGCTAAAACGTCAGCATGTGACACATCTCCCGAAGTATTTCAAACTTTAGAACATTTAGTAAACTTCGTAGTTTGAAGCAAACTATAAAACAATAGAAGTCAATGCGACGAAAATAATACGCTAAAATTGTATGTACAGTTATTGCCAACATCAACGTCAAAAGTTTTGAACCTATTTAAAGTAACTTAAAACGAATAAATATGAAGCCATTCATCATTTAACTTATGACGCTGGGAATTGTTTTTTTATTAAAATATCGCACAAGTCAAAATAATTATAAATAGTACCTATATAATTTTATTCGAGTTATTGAATATTGAATGACACGTTGTTTTATCAAAGAACACGTAAAATCTACAGGGTAAGTCGGGAGAATTGCACCAAACTGCAGGAATAGATTCTACACATCAAAATAATAAGAAAAAATTCAAATGTTGTGATTTTCATTTATTTTCGTCATGACGTACATTTCAATAAAAAAATAATAATTTATTGATATTCTATTAATTGTAGGGTTCTTTGATTAAATATTTCTGCTTCATCTACGAAGGGCGTCTGTTCCCCTGATTGCTACATGTCTTTCTTTAATAATTGCTGCAGTAGTGATGATACGTCGAATTATTGCCTCCCGAGTGTTCGCTCTAACTTTGTGCACTTCATTTTTGAATCAACCCCAGCAGTAATCTAGAGCTGTAAGGTGTGGAGATCTTGGAAGCCAAGTAATAGGATCACCGCAGCCAATCCAACGCCCGAGAACCTCTCGTTCAAATGTAGCTTGACTACAGTCGTATCCCAAAATAATAGGCAGTGATTTCATCTTTAATCCGGCTCACCATTTTTAGCAGTCAACACAAAGAGAAGTACGAGACGTTTGTAAATTCTTCGTATAAAATTGTGTGTCGCGTATTCTCTCAGAGCAGTCGATATTGCACAGTTTTAGGATATTCTTCTGCTGCTGCAAATTTTAGACTTTCATTGGTGTTTGGTGTATAACGTCAATTGGGTTGCGTTTATTCGGTTGCGGACAATCCTGTCGGCACAGACAAATAGGAGTACGCGCGGGAGAAGTCCAAGGATATCTTTCCGTTAATTTGTGATTGTAATTAATTTATTAGAGGTTTTGTGTTTGTACCCTAAAATGGAGAGTAATTCAAGCTCTACGGCGTGTTCTGGTAATGGTAAGCGCCCTCATCTAACAAGGCAGGATGACAAAAAAAACGTGTATGAAGGGCTTATAGTCCGAAACCAAAATATGAGTGTAAGTGGTGCAGTTGAAATGTGTCATTAACAAGAGTGCCAGTGAGAAGTGTACATCGTGCAATAAGGAATGGCAAAGAAGACTCGACTGCGAAACGGAAAATGGTGGAAACTCGCGGAAGGAAAAAGCTGATAAATCTTGATGACTACACAAAATATGCAATTAAGCGATGGTATTTTAAAAATGAGCTCGAAACCAAACCTTACATATAAAAATAGATTATGCCATTCGACAGGGGGCAAAAAGTTGCCATGAGAAATGGTTATTTTTTTTCAATATCACCTCAAACAAGGCTGAAATGGAACAAAAACGAACCAAAATTTCGGTTTTTTTTTCAAATATTTCGAAAACTAACCATGTTAGCCTTGATTTTTAGAGGCATATGTTGGTCGCCTGATTACGCAACTGTGCCCCTATTTAAGCTCCTTCGAATCTTTTATAGTACAATCATTGAAGCTTTTCACCTCCGAATTCTTTGAAACTGAACCGATCGACTTGAAATTTGGCAGATAGTTAGAGAAAAGGTCAATGAACATTAGTGACATAGCGCCGATTGACACTTCCACCCTGTTGGGGGTTGACACCCCTTCTCGGGAGTGGATTTTTTTCAAAAATAACGCTGGAAATCGATAGAGAATCAAATTTTGAACAAAAAATATTCGAAGAATTTTTTCGAGAAATCAATAGTTTTTTAGTTATCACGATTGAAAACTTTTTGAGTGCAATTTTGAGTGAAAAAAATCATTTTCAAAATATTTTTCGCGAATAACTGAAAAACTACTCATTTTATTAAAAAAAGTGTAATAAACAAAAATGTAGCTTATAAATAAACAAAGAAAATCGTTTTTTAAAAAGTGTAGTACGTCCTATACAAAGCGAAATATGGTTAATGGAAGGGGACTTGTTTTGGGAGAATACTCGAATCGATGTATTCAACGTCAAATAACGGAAAAAGGATTAATTTTACATGTCTAACGCTCCTGGAGTTTTTTGTAGTAAAAGTTAATTAGAGCAAAATTGAAGGAGTTATCGTCAAAAACAGATGGGTTGCTCATATTTTTAAGGAAAAATGAGCAGTAAATGCTGTACCATTTCCATCAGAATTAAAATTAATCGTAGACCCTTTACAGTTAGTTTTGTCTTACTGTTTTTCATACGATCCTGAAGTAAGACCCGTTTAGAATGCGTATTTTTTGAATAATGTACGATGAAAGTTGAAAACGTATTCTGCATTATTAAAAAAAAATGCCTTATTTATATAATAACTCTGAAACTATGAAGATACGTAAAAAATGATAGACAACAATAATGTACCTTTTTTTTCAACAAATATTTTTTTTTATTCCTATAGCATAAAAAATAAAGGATATATCGCCGCTTGAAGTATCCATTTTAGTGAAAAATGACCTGTCTCGACCACTTCGATCCTTTCCCCTAAAAAACGAAGGACTTAAAAGGTTTTATATGCAAACGATCTTACAGCTCTTGAAATTATCTTTAAAATGCTTTTTTGTAGGATACTACAGCTTCAAAATTAACCGAGCTATGGAAAAAAAACCAATGACATTTTTTCGGAGCAAAATAGGCTTTCTCATTTTTGGAGCAAAATGTTAAGATTTAAGTGCGCAATAATATAAGGGAATTTTTATTTTAAATTATTGCATAATTATAGCATTCCAAGATTTAAAACATACAAACGTTGTGAAGTGTTATGAGATACAAATTCTTTCATAAGCAATGAGGGAATTTTTATTTTAAATAATTGCACTGTTAAAGCATTCCAAGCTTTTAAAAAGTAATTTTTTATCAGTTTTGTCAATACGGGGGTGGTTTTTAGGGGTTGAAAGGGAAAAATTATTTTATTATCTATACGGTAACTTTTATTGCAACATTGCAACATAATTGCAACATGTTGCATAATTGCAACATTTAATCATTCCAAATATTTAAAAAGTAATTTTTTATGATTATTTTTGCATAGGGGTAGTTTTTAAGGGTTAAATACAGGGTCGAGAAGATCAAATATACCATAAAACATGTTCTAGAACATGGAACAATATTTAATCTTTGTACTTGAACAAGATTTTTATCAATAAAATGCTTAAAGCTTTATTTTTTTCAATTTTTATCACTTAGGGGTAGTTTTTACTCCTAAAAAAACAAACAGCGTCAATCTGGATTATGCCACTTTTAAACTTGAGCCTAAGATGAACCTTATTCTAAATTTTCATGCAAATCCATCCAGTTTCAAAGAATTCGGAGGTTACAGCTGATTTTCAGCTTCAATGACTGTACTATTACCGTTTCCAAGATCCCTGTAGTGAGTAGGGAATTTGTAACAGCCTGTATATAAACGTGCGATACCTTAAAATCAAATGTTGTACATTTGAAGCAAGTAATTTTTTGCGTGTACTCTGATTTCAAATTTGTTAAATTTCTAATTAAGCTACAACTTGAAGATAAATGAAAATCGCATAACATTTGAGGTTTTTCTTATTATTTTGACGTGTAGCATCCATACCTGGAGTTTGATGCGGTTCTCCCGACTCACCCTGTATATATCGTGTTTCACAATGTTATAATATACGCTAAGATCTCAAGCTAAAATCAAAACATATCATATCTGGTTAAAACTTTAAGATTTCAAATTCAAATTGAAGTCTGAAGCTAAAACGGATCTAAAGCTAAAATGCGTATCTAAGATGTATTCTTGGAATAAAAATTGAAACCTATGTCGCGAATGTATACCCACTTTAGTCATCTAAAGTTAAAATGTATAGTTAATACCTGCCGATATTTAGTATTTCAAAGTGCATATACATACATTGAAACAGAAAGCTGGATTTTCTTCCCTTTTTGGTTGTTTGATATTAAAACCGATATCCACATTAGCTGTACACAACTAAAATACTTTAAACTTTAGCTTCAGAGAGAAATACTTGTAGCATGGCTAACATTAAGTATGCTGTAAATACGGAAATACTGAGAAAGACTTTTGAACTTTCCAAAATGGTATTGTTTCCAGAGGAACGATGGACATGTGTTCCGTTTTAAACGGTGCTAACAGCTACATAAATTGCCGATGTATCTTTTGACTGAGGCTGTTTCCTTGAGTGTTCCTTTTTACCTTAATAGAATCCCCTTTTCGTTCACGCTGACTTGTCTAATCTGTATCCCAAAACAGGGAAAATTGCCGATATTTGTCAAAAGAACGGCTCGAGTGTGCTAACGAAAAAAGGGATGTAGGAAGTCTTTCCACAACATTAGATCCTTAGAGAAATAAATCTGAGGTTTCGTTTGGCTAAGTGACAGTTCTCTCGAGCAACACTAATATATCTAGCGAAAACTTTTACCAAACCAAATGCATGTATCTACACAACTACGGGGATATAAATATCGATTATTAGGGCCGCGACACGTCGACAAAGAGTTTTGTTCGAGAAATTGATGGAAGGGATGGTTTGAACAAAAATGCTTTTGAGGGGAACCGTTATTGGACATGTCACATAATATTGCTCGTTAACGTTTCGGTGATATTTTAATATATTCGTTTTAATGTCTAAGTTTAAATAATACGCGATTGTGGTGCACAGGACGAACAACGTCGGTATGTGAAAGGATGACAGGCAGACGAAGAATTACTGAATGGAAGATTTATTAAATTTTTTTACATCTAGATACAAAATTGACGTAGGTATTGATTTCATATAGTACAGTACGCACCTAAAGTATGGAATAAATTCAGTAAAAACGGAACAAATTTTTTTTGGGAAAAATCCTCGAACGGGTCGATTTTTAATTTAAAAAATTGATATTTTAGCATAAAAGGCGATTTTCAACCGTCATCTGTTTTCGAGTAATGACGTCATCGACATTTTTTTTAAATAGCAACCCCCTATTTTTTTTCTTGATTCTGAAAGATCGTTTCATTGTCGATCCGACAGTATTAAAATGTTGCCATCTTACATAGGAAAGTTTTCGAGTAAATGACGATTGAATGTTAGAAAACGTAAATTTTATTCATTAAAAAAATAACAATTCCTATGTCAAGCAAATACAATTCATTAAGTTTTCTACCTAAATTAAGTGTTCGAATTGCCACCCACCGACTTCTTGACAATACGCAAGTCTGTGTAGAAATTCTTCTTGCACATTATGAATTATTTCTGGGGTAACTCTGTGTATTTCATCTATAATACAATTTTGGAGTTCTTCTAAATTATGTGGTCTATTAACGTACACTTTGGACTTTAAGTAGCCCCATAAGAAATAGTCCAGGGGTGTAAGATCTGGGGATCTTGCGGGCCATTTCATCGGTCCTTGTCTGCTTATCCACTTCCTAGGAAAACAATAGTCGAGAAAAACTCGAACAGGGCGCGCATAGTGCGTAGGTGCACCGTCTTGCTGAAACCATATGGTGTCATCAGGAATATCAGGGTCATTATCGTTAGGAAAAATTACTGCAAGCGCTGGAACAAGGTCATTTTGTAAAAACTCTAAATATCTTTCTCCTATAAGGGTTCCTTCAAAGAAGAACGGCCCTAATTATTCTGTTGTCACTATTCCAGCCCACACATTTAATTTCTGCGGGTGTTGGGTATGTGTCTCTACCATCCAATGAGAATTTTCCCGACTCCAATACCTGCAAGTTTGAAGGTTCACTGTACCATTGAGACAAAACGTGGTCTCGTCTGAAAAAAGTATTGCCGGTGTAAATCTCTATTTACATTACAATCCATCACAATTTCACAAAAGTGTAAGCGGCGGTCGGGATCGTCTTCATTGAGTTCCTGCACAAGTTGAATTTTGTAGGGATGATATTTTTCCTTCCTCAGGAAACTAGTCGTCTGACTAGTTTCATTGTTTAATGCAACCAGTCGTGAAGTATTATGAGGATTATCTACCATACTTATCAAAATGTTTTGTTTGTGATCTTCACTAACGCTTGGACGTCCAGATTTTGGAATATCTACAACATTGCCTGTTTCTCTAAATTTAGATTCTATCTTACTGACTGTTGATTGGGCTGATACGGCGATCTGGATGTTTTTCATTAAATAAATAGCAAACTTCCTCCTGCGTTCTAGTCTTATCCCCGTATCCGATAAGAATTAAAATTTCAATTCTTTGTGTGACAGTTAATTGTGCCATAATATGTACTTTAAATTCAACAATAATTTTTATATCGCTTACAGTACTTCGAAAGTCGGTATGACAGTGATACTCTGTAAAGATTTACACCTACGCGATCCATAAAAAACTTCAGGAATTTCGAAAAACTAAATTTGATAACGTTTTTGCTTTATTTTAATTGATTTGGGTTTTCTAACATTCAATCGTCATTTACTCGAAAAGTTTCCTATGTAAGATGGCAACATTTTAATACTATCGAATCGACAATGAAACGATCTTTCAGAATCAAGAAAAAAAATAGGGGGTTGCTATTTAAAAAAAATGTCGATGACGTCATTACTCGAAAACAAATGACCGTTGAAAATCGCCATTTATGCTAAAACATGTATTTTTTCAATTAAAAATCGACTTGCTCGAGGATTTTTCCCAAAAAATTTGTTTCGTTTTTACGGAATTTATTCCATACTATAGGCGCGTACTGTATATTTTCGTTCATACTTACAGGGTGTTCTGAAAGTCCGTCAGGAAACACCTGGAGGTTATTCCAAGGATTAAAATAGTAACATTATGCAATGAAAATTGTTTTGAATTGTCAATTGTTTGCAAGTTACAGCTTGTCAAGTTCAATTTTTTTATTTTTCTATTTAAATTATTTATTTAATTCTAGTTCGATTAGTCTCTCATTTGGCACACCTACTAAGTAGATGAAGCTCTATTGAACCAGTCAGAGAAAAGTTTCATTATGCGCCGCTAGAGAGCAGTTTACCTGTAACACAAAATTTGTTTTGTTCATAACTTTTTTCTCTTGCTAGACATCACAGACATTTAAACAATATTGAAATGAAAAATAATATCAGAAAAGATTATGTACTCTTAACTCAAGTCGATAAATGTAACCGTTTAGTAGGAAATCGCCTACATTTACTACGAATGTAGTTGTTACCAAAATCGTAGGCACTGATCGGAAGATAATCCCAATTTCCGTATTATAAATAAAAGTCAACGATATAAAAAAGTTAATGTTTGGTGTGCGCTACGTTATAAAAAATTATTGGACCATATTTTTTCGACGCATACGTAAATCAGAATAGTTACGTAGAGATGTTGGAAAACTTTTTAATGCTTGCTCTGAATGATATAAATTTACAGGACGGTTGTCCTACACATAGTGCAATTAGTGTAAGAAACTGGTTAGATCAGCATTTCCACAATAAATGGATAGGACAGTTTGGTCCTATAAGGTGGTCTGCGCTTCTCAGACATAACCCCTCTTGATTTCTTTTTATGGGAATTCTTGAGGCAAAAAGTTTATGCCCATGATTTACAAGATAATTTAAACCTTTTAATGGAGAAAATATCAGAAGAAATAACCGACATGATCGAGGATACAATTCACTTAATTTATGAAAAATTTAGAAAAAATATTTAAAAATGTGTAACAGTAGGACAACACGTAGAATAATTTTGTTATCATTTCTATTCAATAATGAATTTATATAACTATTTTAATCATAATTTTCGAAAAAATATCAACTTTGAGATAGGACGTTCAAATTTCATATCTGGACTACTATTAACATTAGAAACAACTTCTTTCAGTAACATTTTTCTTTCAGTAACATTTTTAAATTTCTCTCAAAAAACTAATACTCTTGGTACAAATTCACGTTTCCTTATTTGCTATGTAATTTCGAAAGTTTGAGTATAGCTAATGATTTTTCACGATAAGCAAAACTTTTTATGAAGAATTACTTTTTCCCTTAAAATGCGAAATAATTAAAATTACAAGTATAGCTCTGGGGAACACACTGTATATAGCCTTTAGAAAATCACGAAAAAATTCGTGAAAATTTCCTTTAACTTTTTCGAGTAGTGTATAATAAATATACCTCTTTTTATTAGTCGGCATTATCTATATTTTCAAGATAACTAAACACAGTTGATAATTATCTGACTGTTTTACGGTTCTTTGTATTTTTTATTAGACTCGGTGGAATAAAACAAACATGGAGGAATTTATTGAAATCCAAAACGTATTTATGTCTGTTTAGTCACCTACATCTAGGATATTTATATATGACTAAACGCCATTATTTGTTTTCTGATCGGAAAAGAATCTTTTGCTTCGTGTTTGGAGAAACAACAAACATATTCACGTGACAAATCAGAGGGGTGCATAATCTGTTACGTATCCTAACAATTTCCTCAAAGATGTCCAAAATAGAAAGGAATGTCGCGAGTAATGACCCGAAGGCGTATTTCCGTTTATCTTTCGTTTCAAATGTAATTTGACACGCAAATTTTTAACTTGCAATAATGCAATAGTTTCAAGAAGCAAACATTCAACATTTAATATAATTTCTATCAGTTTTTAATAATTTATATCAGTTTGTTACCTATTTAATAAAATTATTGAATTAATTATACCAATTAAATTGCCTTTACAAAACATCATTGTGATAAATTACAGTTCGATAAAATTTCTACCCTATGCCAATCATGTCGTGTAATTGATTTTAAATATTTTTTTTGCTCAGAAACCGTTACTTTTACAAAAAAATATATAAAAAACCTTTTTTGTTTAGAATTAATCAGGCTATCTGAAATGAATTTTTAAAATAATAATAATAAAAAGTTACTTATGAAACAAGAAAAATCAACAAATTGTTTACTGAGTGTCTTCTCGATAGCAGAAAACGTCTACTAAATTTAATTTCTGCCACTTTTTTGGTAATTAAAAAAAAATTAAAAACTTTTTTGGCAACCTGAAATGAGATTTTTAAGTACGAAAGCCCACCTTATTTTTATTTATCGCTCTAAGAAACATCAAAGTACTTTTTAATAATATTATTGTGGGAAACAACTACCTTGCGGACTATAGATACGTCCAATACTGAATTATATCCGCAGTATCTACTAAACGGCTAAAAGAATCACCCGACATAGCTTTGCTTGTTGGTTAGCGTCCACGAGTTTTTAACGCTTGTTAGTTTCTTTCTAAAAAAGTTATGGTTGTACAAATCTTTGAAATAATTAGAAAACGTACTGAGAGTAAAGTTGGATGAAAATCAAGAGGTTTAAATGTTGATCAACACTGAGTTTTGATACCTTACCTTGAAGTCAAATAAAGATAAATTTATCCTTATCTGTATGTGTCTAACGAAATTACGCCTCCCGGATTCCAAATTTAAAGACAAGGAAAGACCATTTCCCAGCGACAAATAAAATAGTAAAACTTAATTATGTGCCATACTGTGTAGGTTTTTTGTAGGGTTTGAATGGAAATTTTATGTAAAGCATTTCTTTTTATTTCTCCAGTAATAAGTTTTAACGAGGACATTTTATTTTGCTGCTGCTGCGGAAGTTAGTTGGGTGGTTATATTTTATTAAAATATGAAGCGTTTTATTAAACGAGGCCAAGAATGCGGGGTGCAACAGAGTTCTGTGATGAAATAAACATACAAATTTGATGTGGACTAATCAATATGGACGTTTTGATGAAAAAGAAAAAAATACATTAATGCATTCATTTAACAATGCGTTCAATGTTTTAATCATATGAACCAACAACCAAAAATAATTACATTTCCAGCCACTGTAATTTCGTTTCATATAATAATATTATTCATAATTATCGTTATGTGTTTATAATAATAAATGAAGGTTTTCGTGCAATAAAATTAATTAAAAGCCCTAGTCGAAATTATTATAGCATTGTTTATATAAATTAACAAATAACCGGCTGCTAACAAAGGCAATATGAAGCCGGGGATAACAGGTTTTGTTTCATATTATCTAATTTGCAACAGTTAAATAACATATACGAAAGATATATGGATGTAGCAATTAAAATATCAAGTCCTATATTCTCAAGGCTAGAATCCATAATTTCAATATTTCCCAGTTTCATTTTTTTTTTCGTTTTCCAGTTGCTCAGCGAATTATGCCACTGATGACCCTTTTAATGTCTATGAGTCGTCTTTTTTGGAAATGTAGGGATTTGTCGTTTGGTGTGAAATTAATGACCGTTTCAACTATACGAGTACTTACATACACTTTAAAAAATAATTTAAATACTTAGTTGTCATAACTTCATTTTAATAAAATAAATTGATATTCATTTGTATATAATATTATACTCAGAAAATATTTGGCGATAATACAAAATAATCATTAACTTTACAACTGTCTATGTACAAGTATAATAAATTTATTATTTTGTAGCTAAATATAAACATATTTCCACACATATGAGCATTCTGTATTTGTTGCCTCTGAATGCGAATGATTATTATTTAAAACATATGGTGAATAGGAAAATGTAAATACAAAAATAATCACAAAAATGATTTATGTTTAATTTTGCATACTTCTGAAAGCAGCAGATATTATTTAGTAAAAGTTTGGTACACTTTTTTTATATAAAAAGTTTTGACAAATAGCAACAACGAACTTCGTCTTCGATTAAAATAGAAATTGGTGTGATTTTGAAGATCTTTAGAAAATAATAAAATATAATTTTAAAATTGATACATCCCTAATCAATTTTGGGATTTCTTTTTCTCTAAATGTTTCCATAATTACAATATAAGAACAAACTCGTGACTTACACAAAATTCTTAATAAAAAGTAATATTATTTATTTTCTTTAGAGACATAAAGAAATTACAGACGAAGTTTTCCATAATAACATGTCCTAGTCTTTTACGTCATAGTTTTGACGACAGTGCTATACCAATCAAATAAGAATTTTCATATCACTTGAAAGTTCGTACTCAAATCAATCAGTTCTTATAAAATAGTTCGTCAGCAGAAAAACCGGACAAAGACCAGTTTTGAAAATATTAGTTGTCATAGGTGAGACAAGCGACTAATGTCATGTTTTGGTGTAGGTGAAATATAATTTGCTGTGTAACTACTGGCAGAGAGCGACCTGTTAAAGTATAGGTATTATACCGAGAAACATCGTCACCAAGTACCTTAAAATTTCGACGTCGGTGAATACTTCGGAATTGGATATTTTTCATTTCATTTAAATACGAAAAAAAATCCATTAAAAATAAAAAATTACGTAGCAAGGTAAAAAATTATAATAATGTGTAGAAAATTTATATTATATGTTCATTTGACCAACAACATATTTTAATCATTTATGTCCTCAAATAGTTTTATTATATTGACGGTAAATTTCGTTTTGTTCCGTTTCAAAAGGTCTCCAGAATGCCATGTAATAACATTAGTAAACAAAATATCCCTCTTATTTCTCCCTTTCGCAATTGTCATATGAATGATTAATAGAAGGTGCCTATAATAAATTAAAATTACCTGAATCACACCAAATTCCGAGTTGCTGCACTGCACTGCTAGGCCATTTATCAACAACTGAATTTGTGACCGGGTCGCCCAGTGCCGCTGTGTTTGTGTAGCGTTTGCCCGCGCGATGATTCTTCAAGTGGGCGACCAAACCTGTATATGGGTATGGGAAGAAATTTTTCAAATATTTCAATGCTGAGTTCCTGCGTCAGCGACCGACCTGGTGCATACTGCAAACCTTTTAGTTCTTCAATTGAGATCGGAAAGACTATACCTACTGTTTTTTGTTACTTTATTTATCAGACTAATTAAAACACACTTAAAAATGTTTTCTAACAAATCTTATCAAATGAAGTAAACCAATGTTCTTCGATACTTACTAGAAATCTAGATATGTAAAAGATATCTAATGCCACAGACAAGTTTTCTAACAACTGAAATTGCGGGAAACAACTCCTTTATGGGCTACATACCCCAACTAGTATCAAATTTCACAAGTAATACCCAACTAGTCCAAAATAAAAACCAAAAAAATTGTTAAGTAAATTCTACAGATAAACTCGGATTTGGTACAATTATACCTAAATCGGAGTAAATGTCCTCAATATTGAGTGACGTCACGCCATTATATGGTTGTCGTGCGTTGTCTTTCTCTATTTCCATCGTCCCCATTAGGTCATCTCGTGGCGTGGTGTTTGCTTATTTTGTTGACAATTGTTTTTAAATGATTTGATTACAATAATTAAAAACAATAATGTATCGAGTCTCGATATTACGGATAGTTAAATTGACTTACTTACGTATCTGTAACAAACAATACAGGTTATCAAAAGGATCAGTTAACCAATTCTTTTAATCGAGACCTAAAATATTGTCTCTAAAACAGATCTGTGTAGAAACCACTGTGGCAGCTTAGCAGTATCAGTAGTTAGGAATCTTGTATGAAGACTTATGTATCTTTTGCATAGCTAGATTTCTGGTATCGAAGAACATTGCCTGACTTCACTTGTAAGATTTAAAAAAATTCACTTGTAAGATTTTAAAAAAATTGTTTGAATTAACTTAAGACCTTAAAAAGAGTAAAAAATATGGAATCTAATACTAGAGTATATGTCTAAAAAAAATGTGTCGTAAGCTCCCTTAAAATTAAAACACAAATAGCTGAAGAATAAAATGTAAGCTATATTTGTTTTTAGAAATACCAATTGAGATTACTAAAATTTTAATTATTTCAATGACGGAGTTTCCCAATATATCCGTTATTGGTTGACAGATTCATGAACTAACTCAGCAAATTTTTGCCCTTAGTTGGATAAATCATTAACCTAAATTTCATAAATTTCTTTTTAATTCCAAATCCAGCTGTGCATTTTTAATAATTCTCAATAAACAGAAGAGGTTTATCAAATTTTATTTTGAATTTAATATTGAGCACTAAGCTTGACAACTCATATGACATTGCAACGCCTTATTACGATATCTTCGGCTCACAGTTATAAATAATCCAAGTAATTATTACCTCTTTGAAGATTGAGAAAAACGCTTTTAATTAGTTTACGCTGCGGTATGTAAAACCATTTGTACCAGAGCTTAGGCTCTAAGTCTGGAACAGAAAACAGAATCTGAAAACCATTAAGTTGGCAGTTAAAGCTGCACTCGAGGTGTCAGTAAGCCGGATCGGGGGAGACAGAGGCGTTTGTTCGGCAATCGGAAGCAAGCGCCCATTCGGGAGCCTCCATTTATCTCGGAGGATGCGTGATTTACTCCATCCAAATGTCTGGTGGCACACCAGCTTGTCTCCCTATCGTGTTACAGCAATAGAAATTTATAAATTCAATAAATAGTATTAAATATCCATTAAATCTTTCTCTGCGCGAGGGGTCTCAAACTCGGGGAAACGGCTGCTGAGCTTGCTGAACTGTTGGAAGTAAACGAATGGGACTTGAATTTAGGAGACTGTGGAAAATTATGTGAAGCACCTTAAGAAATTACGATGCCGCAGGATGAAATTTTGTCCACAACAGAATAAATTATTTTTTTTACAAAATAAAAAACCTTGTTTGACGTTTTAATCTGAGCTAGTCAAGCTACAAACCATAGAATTTAGTCAGAGGTAGGTGGTTTTTCAAAACATAATAAAATGTGATGTGTTCTTCATTTGTTAGTGTAAACTTAAGATTAGTTCTTTTAAATAATGATGTTTAGACAGTCTTAGTGTAGTAATTAGGTGTACGGGCATTTCCATACACAAATAAGTTAAATCAAGTAAAAAGAACGAAAAATTCATCTTCAGTGTATTCGTTCCAAATTTATCTAATTTTTTATTTAGATTTCTTTGTTTATTGAATTATCGTACACTCTAAGTGTCGTTAGACCCTGTGAAATCCAACTTGTTATTTGAACTATTACCACCACGCCACGCATTAAAATAAAAAATTATTAGTTTTATTCCCGTGTCCATTTCTAGGCTTCTCGCGTGCTCAAAATTCAAACAAATACTGATCTATTTTTTTCAGGTTATTCATACAAATACATCTGACATGCTCTTTCACAGTTGCGGTTACAGATATAATAAATTCCGATAATATTACGCTAATCTTCATTTTCAACCTTTGCCAAAACGAAAATGTGTTTGAACATTTACTGAATTTTTTTAAAGAATAATATTTAGTTGGGGTTTTGGCTATTCATAAGCATTTTTAAGAATTCATTTGTTATAATAAAATTTGTAATAATGTTTTAATTTTGACGCAACAACTTATTGAGTTATGTATATACCAAGTGATGGTAATAGTTAATAATAATAAATGTTTTATTGCAACGCGTAGTGGTAATAGTTTAAGTAACTAAATGGATTTCACAGGGTCTGACGATACTTACAGTGTGCGATAATTCAATAAACAAAGAAATCTAAATAAAAAATTTAGATAAATTTGGAACGAATACACTGCCCCCATTTAAGCTACTTCGTACCTCTTACCGTTTCCGAGATCCCTGTAGTGAGATGCGAATTTGTAACAGCCTGTATACACAGCAGTTATTCAGATAATCAAAATACTGCAGTAGAAAATATAGAATAACAGAATCTTAGTAGTGATAAACTGAAAATTATCCCACCTTAAATTTTAGACCATTTAAATTCATTGTACTTAAATTTACTGCTGAGTATTTCAAGAAGGAAATATGAAATGGCATTATAAAAGTTTATGGATTAGAAGAAAAAATATAAAACTAAATCGTTTTTTGAAAAATTAATGTTAGTACACCATAAATTACTATTAGTTTTGCATAACCAGATATATCCGGTACTGAAAAAGTAGATACGTATACGAGGTTTCACTATACACATACAGATTATAACACAGTAAGTTGACATTTCGAAACATTTTTCCTTTTTCAGAACTTTTAGATAGACAAAATAATTGAATTGTATTCTCTTCATGTTCATGCCATGTAATAAATATTAAACCGGTATATGCCTGGTGGTTCAACTAATGAATGAACTTAGCAACTTACTAGATATTGAAGGTATAATTCAATGCTGGTTAGGTCTTGCTTTCATGGTAGCTACGAAATTACAGAATGCTATTTGCCAGGTTAACCATTTGAAGGCCTAAGCATTGAGTAGTAGTGACCATTCTTAGATGGTACATCTCACTCATACTCAATCATGTTTGTACTTAATATACCAAAAATAGCTGGACACCATAAATTGCATCAGTTGTCACACATATGACATGTTGATGAGAACTAATAAGTTCTAAATCGTTTTATGTCCAATGGTTCGACTAACGAAAGGTGCTAGCTGTTTATTAGTTCCGTGCTAGTCGGGGCATTGATCCGCAGAGAAGTTGGTTCTCGCAATACCATCAGTTTAAAAATTATTGCAGGTCAAATCGATCATAAACTTATTTATTT
Source organism: Anoplophora glabripennis (assembly GCF_000390285.2). Taxonomy (NCBI): domain Eukaryota; kingdom Metazoa; phylum Arthropoda; class Insecta; order Coleoptera; family Cerambycidae; genus Anoplophora; species Anoplophora glabripennis. The sequence continues at coordinate 2,104,394 of NW_019416327.1, read as the reverse complement.
ATAACCACCTGCAGTACAATACAATTTTGTTTAAAGTTTCGAAAAAACATGCCACGAATTTGGAAATAAACATCTATTTGAATTGAAAACATTAAACAGTTTTTTTTAAACGTCACGTTATAATTGCACTTAAAAATGTATTTATTTATTAAGCATATCAGTTTGAATGTTTATGGTCAAATAAATTGATATTATCAGCTCGTCATCACATAATCAATTCTGTCTGATAATTTATATTCGAATAAAATAGGAAGTTATGGTTAATATATTAAAAAACTGTTGATATTCAGTTACAGGATCTGTTTTCAAAGGCTTTATTTCTGTGATAGACATTTTATTTGCAGTATCAGATTTAAAGGAAAAGTTTTAGTACCATGTATCTCATTGTAATTACAGCAACGATAGGCTTCAAAGTAAATTGTAACGCAGCTTCAAAAGCATATCATAATATTCATCCTTTATTCTAAATATTCGATTTCTGTCTAACGTTTAAACGTTCTCGTTCTTATTATGGTTTACAATCAGCGTTATTGCGATTATAAAACATCATACATTATTACTATTAGAAATTATAAATATGTGTTTATGCATATTACTATAATTATTATTCCAAAGTTCATCGGAAATGAATGGCTTTGTCTTTCGATTTGCTGCTTAATGGCTATGATAAAAAAAACACTAAAAATCTAATCTTAAATATAAACCTGGTAATCATTCGTTTTAATAGCTTTTTTTGCAAAATATATGTCATTCTTTGAATATCACTAATGGTATTCTAATGTTCCAAATCTTGTCGTGACGTGATTAATTACAACCAGTGCATATCACTGACTCCTAGCATCTCCCCTTCTGTTAATATGAACTACTAAAAAAGTAAGAATAAAACATCTGGTAGTATAAAGATTTTGTTTATACATTATTTGAAAGTATAACATTCTATACATACAGCTGTTCCACTGATATACAGGATGCTGCAAATTGTATGGACAGTGCTTAACCATCGCCCAATTCTAGATAAAAGAAAAAATGATGATTTAACGCAATTGACTTCTGCCGTCCTGAAAAGCAACCCTTCTGAGATACAACCCTTAGAGGAGTGTTATTATAAAAGGATTCTCCGAAAATTACTTTACTGAAAATGTATTTTAACTTACATCCAAGTAGAATGCAGTTCAAAGAAACTGATATAGTTGATATTAATTACGCTGTCAATGACATTTTTTGCATGAAAAAAATTGTTTGTGAGTATAACACAAGCATTTGTTATACATTTTTCTAAATGCAGTAAATTTTATAGACTTTAACATACAGGGTGTTAAAAAAGAGTGTAAAATATTTAAGGAGGTAATAGTATGAACCAAAATAAGCAGAAAAGTCTCAATAAACATGGGTCCGCAAAGTAACGGTTACGGAGATATGGAATGTTTTATGTTTTTTAGCCCCTTTTTTTATTTTGCAAAAACTTTGTGTATTTTCTTATAATAGTTGGTTGATGTTTAGTGAAGTAAACAGTACGTATTTGACAGTTGTTCTCAGTGCACAAGTTTTCTTTCGCTATGGCTGGTTACTCTAACGCAGAATTAATAGACATGCATTTCATGTATGGTCGTGCTAATGGGAACGCCACCGAAGCGCGACGTCTTTATGTTGACGCTTATCCAAATCGCCAGATTCCTTCACAACGCATGTTTGGAAGAATTCACCAAAGATTGCGTGATACCGGTTCCTTGAGCAAACAGTGCCATTTATCCGGAAGACCAAGGTCGGTATCCACTCCTAGAGCAGAAGAAGAAATTCTAGCACTGGTAGAGCAGAATCCAGGTACGAGTGTGCGGAGAATATCAGCCGAGGTAGGAATTAGTGGTCCTCTTGTTTGGAGAATCCTTCACGAGCAACTGCTTTATCCATACCATGTGCAACGAGTACAGGCCTTAAATCCAATAAATGATCATCAAGCACGTTTGGTTTTTTGCCGCTGGTTTCTACGTCATGATGCTGAAGACCCTCGTTTTCTTGCAAACATTCTTTTTACTGATGAGGCCGGGTTCACAAGAAATGGAGTGTTTAATTTTCACAATACGCATATTTGGGCCGACGAAAATCCTCATGCTCTAATAGAATCTGGACATCAGGCACGTTTTTCATTAAACATTTGGATGGGTATTGTAGGTGACAGGTTTCTAGGTCCTGTTGTTTTACCAAACCGATTAACAGGCGCTGCTTACCTCAACTTTCTGCAGAACACACTGTATGAGTTTTTGGAAGACATTCCTTTGAATCAGAGGCAACAAATGTGGTTCCAGCATGATGGTGCTCCAGCTCATTTTTCCATGGCCGTTAGAGAGCATTTACACCAAACTTTTCCACATAGATGGGTAGGAAGGGCCGGACCTGTTTTATGGCCTCCAAGATCGCCTGATCTGAACCCTCTAGATTTCTTTGTTTGGGGATATTTGAAGACATTAGTGTATGGTACTCCTGTAAATAGCCTGGAAGAGCTGCAGCTACGGATTAATCAAAAGTGTCAAGAAATCCAAACCAAGGAGGGTGTTTTCGAAAGAGTTCGAATATCGTTGAGACGAAGATGTCGTGCCTGCTTGGAAATGGACGGAGGGCACTTTGAACATCTTCTGTAACTTTGTTTTTTGTTTGTTAAAAGCTTCCTTTGTCGGTTTATTCCTAATAAAATAAAATGTTTGAAAAACGAATAGTGGTCCATATCTCCGCAACCGTTACTTTGCGGACCCATGTTTATTAAGACTTTTCTGCTTATTTTGGTTCATACTATTACCTCCTGAAATATTTTACACTCTTTTTTAACACCCTGTATAACTATAACTATAACATACCAATAAAATTACCTTATTTGAGACGCCTCATTTACCAAGAAGAGAAGCTCATCTTTTTTATACTTAAAGTGTAGTGTTAGGAATACAGCAATCTACAAAGTTCGACTAATACCACTAGTAACTTTAACGCAACTTCCAAGGAACATAATAATAGTATAACGCAACAAAATTAAATACAAATGTTTTAGAGTTTTATAACGATGTATGGTACTTGTTTCCAAAACACCCTGTACATCTCTAATAATTAAAATGTTTAATACATTTCAGTTTTTACTTCTTTTTATTTTTTGTAATACATACCTATTAAAAATTAAGAATTATGCCAAAGATAAAAGCTGACCATATTATCTAAAATTATTCGGGGTTTCCTGAATAACATCAAATTAACATAGCTAGATAAAGATTAGAATTTAATTAATTGCCATTTATAATTTTTTTTGTTTATAACCAATTCAATAAAAAATATACATTTATAAAGGTTTTATGTATTTAATAAGTAAAATGTGTTTAATACAGTTACATTTTCTTTAGTTATTGTTATATGCAGTGTACAAAAAACTATTTATAAACTTTTTAAAAGTACAAAAAAATGTATAAATAAAGATAGACCGTACAATGCTTCCTTTCCGAGATGCAGAATGTTCACATTTAAAAAAATATACATATATGAAATAAACACTTACATATATAAATATCTCTTAAAATGTTTACCGTGAAATAATGAAACTTGGGCTAATGACTTAACTATTACTGGCAAAAATTTTGTGAGTTGTCTCATCTAGGATTAAACAATTTTTCAAAAATAACCTTGCAGTTCATTTGAGGATCATACTAATTTTTCACAAAGAAATAATGGATATAAGAGAAATAACAATTTAATAGACAACTATTACTAATAGTAGGTATGATCTTAACAACAATTTTGAAATGTATTCCTAATTTATCATTCAAAATCCTACAAATTTTGTTTGAAACTATTTGCTAGAGTTATTCAGAAAAAAATAAGTTGCTTGCAAGAATATGCAGGAAAAAATTTGTAACCCCATATTTAGACGTAAAATTTTCTATTGCTGGTATAAAAAAGAGGATTTAATTTAATATTTTCAAATTGACATGGTTCGATCTTGAAACTTAAGGTCAAGTTAAAATCCAAGGTTGCCAGCATATTGATTCTTACTACAACTTCTTTCTGAAACGTTTTTGACAGGACTCAATGCTGAAAAATTATCTAGGGTGGTTCGGGTTTTTTTGGATATCTTGTATGTCGAGTATTTCAAGAGATATTTAAAAAACTTTTTTATTTCAGCACCATCTCGAAAACTAATGTTTTGAGGTGTTTTACCGCCAGATAAAGTTTGGCGTGTGCAATTAGGTCACCCTGTATTACCTTTTATTCCGGTTTTTCAAAGTAATATCAAATTGAAAACAAAGGAGCGATCAACAAAATCTTTCGCCACAACTTGTGTGTGCTGCAATATTATTCAGATGTTTTACATTGGACTCGACTACCCACATATACCTAGAGGATATAAAACGTTCCAATAATAAAAAGAACAGTAAAATTATCTTCAATTTAATTAATTTATAAATTGAGATATCCATAACAAAAAAATTTGAAGAAAAATATGTTAATTCTACTGATTGTGAGTAGTCAAATACAGGCAGTGAAAGCTTCAGTTTCGAACGCATTGAATTTTAAAATAGATTCAGGTTAAGAAGAAATGGGAAATTAATTGAGAATATTTTCTACATCATGAAAATAGAATATCGATTGGAAATATCTGAAATAATCTCTATTGCGTCAGAGACTAGATCGAACGGACAGAGCAATAACCTCTAAAGTAAACCAATTTTGTGATTTTGAAGTGGGTTTAAAAGCATCTCCTCTAAACTCTAGCCTAGAAAATTATAAACACGTTCGCGATTCATAACGTGTGAATACAAAGTTTACAAACCTCTTTACCTTTCATATCTCTTTTCTTTTTTACGTAATAAATTCACGTTATTGGCTAAATTACCTGAAGTAGGCCCTTATGCTCGAATATTGACCAAGGGTACATTTTTCAAACGAGTCATTCTTCAAAAAATAGTCAGAATAAATACATACATCAAGTCTTCATGAATACAGAGAAGAAGTATTCTTCCACAGCTCTGGTGATATCGATAATAAAAGTTGCTTATTTTAAGATCAAATATACCTACCAAATATCGCATAACTTCTGGACATTACTTAACTTCATTTTTTCACATAGGAAACTTTGTATGTTATTGCATTTCTGAATTCCCTGTTGAATTTAAGACCCACTATAATTGGATGTCAGTCATGGATTCCTATGTATGATGTTTAAAAAATTTTCGAGAATATCTCCGAAACTAAAGCGATAAGGATGCGGTTTTAACTCTGTTTAAACAAGAAAATCATTTATTTATTTAGTATTATTATTCTGCTACAATATATGCCAAATACAAATAGGCAAGTTTACGACATTTTTCTGATAGAAACGTTTCCGACTATATTCTCAGCAAAATGATACATTGGACATTTTCAACGTTTATTGTATATCGGTTTAGTGTTTTTCTATTAATTTTATGTTCCTGTTTTTATTTTAGTTATCTTCAAAAATGTTATTTATAGTTGCTTTTACAAGAAATCTATTTGCGTTTTTCTTATAAATATTTTTCTAATCAGGAAATTTTTACGCTAAGCAATGCTCAGATATCATCTCACAGTCCATTTTGGCTTTAACAATGTCATTATTATGTGGTATCCAGTTTTTAACCTAGAAATGTCTGCATAAATATGATATCTCGCAAATTAGAAGAAATGTAGTTTAATAAAATTTAATATGCCTCTTTAAAAAAACTCAAAATATCCGTGATTGGATTCAATTCTTGAGGTTCGTAATTGTTAAGGCTGTCAGAACTGAGCTACTGGACATAGTCGTACGCATTATTTATTAAAAAGTAACAAATTAAATTGTCTTTAATACACGACCATAAACACCAAAAGATAGCAATTAATTACGCAACATCCGCACGATAACAAAGACAACAGTATACTCAGCAGCGACTCACGCATGTCTCGGTTGATCCGCTTGGCACGCCACTGAATTGTGGCTCTTCCTGACAGACCCAGTGATTTTTTAAACATTTTCCTGCAAAATCTATTTCTTTTAAATACTCAATTAGTTTATCAAAATAGAAATAAATTCATGGATAAATTAATCAATACAAGGTATTTCATTTGAAAAAAAAAAATAAATTAGGTAACCCCCTGAAAAAATTAAACACTATATAATCGAAAATAATTTTAAACTGTTTAGATATTGATTTAGTGCAATTTTAACTGGTAACATTTTTATAAATTATTGATATGGAAAGATCCATTTTACTTGTGTGAAAACAGCAACCACATGATTTCTGCAACTATACAGGGTATCCCAAGTTGTATATGTCAAACTTTATCTAGTGATAGAACACCTCAAATTAAGAAAAAATGTTAATATAAACATAGGTATAATTTTTTGCTTTCTCAGAAAAAAATTCAAATACTCTAAATATTCAGACTGACTTAAAGGTTTTAAACAATTTATTTTGCTACGTGTGAAAAAGAAAATAAACAAAATTAATAAAATAATCCTTTAGAGAAGATCAGTGAAACAGTTCAAAAAATATGAAAATAGTTTTGCTTAATCAAACATCTCAGTCAAGCAGCAATTAAGGTTTTACATACATACAAGGTAAGTTCAAAACTTATGGGAATGTTTACAAATACTGACTGAACTGGCCACCATTAATACAGTTAGATTGTGTTTGGTGCCAGGACACAAAGGCTTTGACGGAAATGAGAAAGCGGATAAACTTGAAGGAAGGGATCCGAAACATAGTTCACTTGTCCGGAGCCTTTCTATGGCACAACTCCCTGTGTGGTCAGGGGGCTCTGGGCAAATGGACTAATTGTAAGTTAGAACATACGAAATACTGGGCTTCTAGACCAGAGCAAAGCCATACGAAGGAATTTGTGGAATGTTGCTGAGCCTGAATAAAAGCTCGGAAAAGTGATGGGACTTATAACGGGACACTATCACTTTAGGAAACATCTTGAGCGAGGATTTGCACGTAGTAGAATGACGCTCCTGGGAAAACCCTTTCTGGAACCTAAGGAGCTGAAAGAAGTATCGACAAGAAATCTTTTAGACTTTGTAAAAAGGACAAAACTGCTTGCTGAATAGGTTTGATAGAGCCTAACCACAGATTAAGAAGAAGAAGAAGAATAAAAAATCTCGCAATGAAGAAAATAGCCAAATACAAAATACATATCACTATATATCGCGCCCTTCAATTGGTTGTTGTTGTTTCTAAAATCAATCTGTTTTCGTCTTCTAAACTGACAGTGACTTTTCGTTTAAAAAAATAAAAGTGTGCCAGAAATAAGTAACTTCAGACAATATATTTATTGCCGTATCATCAAAATCTGAGTCTCATTTCCTGCCAAAATTATTTCAATATCACCCTGTAACACAAGCCGTTAATGCTACCGAAATATTCACTGTTTGCTGTCATAATACTGCTATAAAATTATTAAAATGCATGCACGCAACTATTACCATTAATTCACGTCCCGGCGGAATGTTTGATTTATCGCCTGTTATCCACTTAAAAAAACACAATTTATAACGAGGGGGTTAGTGATTTCTATCAAATGTGACATGCGCTCATTGCACCGACTACGTCGGAGTGAATCCGAGAGCAGATCTTGTCCGGAGCCAGTAAATAATAAATAACTGCCGCCCGTCTCTATACATATTTGTCATTTTTTAATAGTCGGGAAATATTTAATCTGCTGTGAAATATCTGGGTCAGTTAGTTACGTTGCGAAACAGGAGCCGAGTTGCGGATCTGAAATAAAACTATTTCATTTTATTGCTTTATTTTCTGAAGCTGTTTCTTTTAATTTGAAAAATATTTTGTTGCGAGTTGTTCCTCTAACAATAAGGAGTTTCAAGGAATGAAACTAATATATTTCTTATTTAAACTTCATTTTGTAACTTCTGGCTCTACATAATGGATTCATAAAAGTAATTTACTACTTTACTACATTATTAAAAACATCCTATAATCATACACTAGATTATAACTGAACTTTTAAACAATCAAGGAAATTTATGAAATTCTTCATTAGTTCATATTAACAATTTTTTATTGTATTCAGTAAATTCAGTTAACAAATGATTTCAAGAGATCCAAGACCAATTTAAATAATATTTAAGTAATCATTTTTATCATAAACACAGCATTATATTTTTAAAACAAAACGTAACTAGAATAGGGTAGTTTCACATATTTTATTTATTTGAATTCAGCATATTTCAAAATTAATATAGCCTTTTCAGAATTTTGATTTTACTAATATTAACTGAGATATACATCTTTAAAGTATGAACATTATCCGTCCTTTTCTATAAGCGGTTGTGACATCAACTATGTCGCATGCGCATTACGCTTTAAATTTAAGTTAGTATAACATGTTAAGTTGGCTATTCTGACATTGCTGGAACAGTCACATTTTCTGTCATTTACCATTTATTATTTGTTGTGCTGGTGACCGGTTGTGTTTACAGAAATAAGATATTAAACAAATAAAATATCAATTTCACATAATCTTACCTTTAAATGAAAAAAAAGCTGTATGGAGAATTACAATATATTTATCAGTTATCACTGTCACACTCACTATATAATAATAAATGACACAAATCTACTAGGTTTGTGATATTAACCTCAAATTATAAAGTATCAAAACTGTCATGAATGTCAAACCATTTTCTGTGAATTTTTTTATGTCTCGATTGCACATGTATACGAGTTGACGTCACAGAGAGAGACAATAATTTTAGATAGGACAGAAACGGTTTAAATTTTACTACTGAAAAATAATAGCAAATTCCATTTTTGGAATCTAACGTAACGACCCTATTCACTAAAAAATTGTTGAAAATTAGAGCGAGTCCTAATTTTATAATTTCTTCGTGAATTTATTGCCATCAATAAATTGACAATTAATTCAACGTCAAAAAATATATTAGTTTTTTTCACTGTGTGAAAAGACCATTAGTCGTAGATAGTAATAAAGATCATATAGGGTGTTACAAAAAAGTTGGTCAGACAGATTCGCAGATTCTTTGGATGAAGATAATGGAAATTTCTTTCTGCTAGTTTCAACCCCCCCTTATATGAAATTTCACGAAATTTTCTCTATGTGTTAGAAAGATAAGCTGCGTTATTATCAATTTTTGGACTAAGGCAAGGTTAGTCATTTTCAGCCATAATACATATATCTGGTGTAGCGTTGTACAGACCCTTTAGAGACACCCAGTAGATATATTGCAATTTTTTTAGATCCACTTCCAGTTGTCCAAAATTCCTAATAAAACGCCTAAAAAAAATTATGTGCCGCTCTACCAAAGGAACAAAATATTTATGCCACTTCAATAAGTATACAGAAAAAATAAAGTACCTACTTTGACTGAAATATAATGCGGCAGATAAACTATTTTTATGATTTCCTTCACGATATTGATGTCCCAAATAAAAAAATTAGCTCCAATTATTTCAGTATTCAATCACATTATTCCTTTTTACATAGTTGCCATGCTGCTATCAAGAATACAATTTTCAAAATAGCGAAACAATATTTCAAAAATGACATAAAATTTATGTCCAGGACTATTAGGCCATCAATTAAGCTCGACACTGATGTCCTTGGATGGTATGAATTTTGATACGATTCTACATAATACGAAACAGTCAGATTAATATCAGAATAACAAATTTTTTATTATTGTTGACCTTGATACGGCCCTTACAATATTGAGATATAATTCCAAGAAAAGAATAAGCCATGTTCTGTTATCGAAACTACTGTAACAATTTACTGCGACAGATGCGTGGCTTGAAATTCTACCAATTCAACCTTTGGTGTCGAATGCGGTTAATTCCAATAAAGTGACGCAGGGGTTTTCTTGGAACTATATCTCAATATATCTAAATATCGTACAGACTGTATCTTTGGTATCTTGAAAAAGAAGTGCCTATAAATGAAGGATTGCACCCAAAAATGGTCAATTTTTTTGTAACATTCTGTATAAGTAGAACTTTTCTTAATCTTTATCAATTTTTCAAACTGGGCAACATGCTACTACAATGTTTTGTCACTAATTCAATCCAAACTGTTTGCTACAGATTTTTTCATATAAAAGATAAATTTCTTCGTAAAGAATAAGAACAAAAATACAAAATTGCATTTTTAGTGCTTCTAGATGGCCTCAACTTTACTTGCGACCAAAAATCTACAAACCAAACGCACCTCCCCGATCAACGGTCACAAAAAATTAAAGATCTAGTGAAAAGATAAAGCACCACCTCAAACAGGCTGCAGGTTTTCACAGCAAAATCAAGGAAATCCAACTAATCTAGATGATGTTTGCGAAAGTACTAATTATACGCATGGGAAGATGAGTTCATCAAAGGTATTTAGCAAAAAAAAAATAATGAGAATTCAGTATACTAGCCAAATGGATTGATCTTCTCTTTTAGAAATAAGTTTTATACAAGACGTATAACGCTGGCAAATGTCTATATGAAAGTTTTTGTAAATAAGGTGTTGGAGACAGTAATTCTAAAACTAAAGTACTAGTTGAATATGTTAGAAAACTGTATATCACATGACGTCAAGGATATCATGATATGGGATTAAAAATTTCTCAACCACATTGAAGGAACGAAACATTAGCTTCAACGCGGAAAAGAAATCTGTACTCTTCCCTTCCTAGATGTTCTTATGAAGAACTCCAATGGTACATCTATTAAAAGACTGAGGCTCAATATTACTACAATTTTCATAGAAACTTTTAATTTTCTTCAGTTTTTTACACCATTGTCAAACCACCCCGCATATTCCAATTCATTCGAATAAGAAATCTCAGCGTTTCACTTCTCGTTCTTCAGTATCACTTCTCCACCATAACTTGCTAATAAATTAGGGAAAACTTGAGATCATTAACTTGTATAAATACGTAAACATCCTTCTCAATGTTATTATACAGCCGTCCAATCAAGGACAATTTCCTCGAGGAAATTGTAACCAGATACATTCAAAGTAAGCACGTCCCCAAGACGAGCCTAATTTGCTCCACTCTAATTTGTCATATTCATATCGGATGCCACGGGTAGGCTACGTAAATGGAGACCTGATAATCACTGTCTACCCTGATGTATTAATTGCGCGAGATCCCGATAAAACATGATGGATGATAACCTTGATGGGACGCCCCTGAGGGTTCAATCCAACGGCATTCAAACGTCTCGACGCAACTAGACAGACGTAAATAGAACCGGGAATTCCTTTCAAATCTGCTAGACGGGATTTAAATTTAGCCGCCCCCTGCGAACTTTTCACATACACACACACACGCACTCGAAATATATAAGGCCAGGCAGGAGCGGACTTGTCCAAAAAGGACGAATTATTGTTCTGCCCAAAATCGTTTTGGGAAAACAGCATTCAATGGCACGCAGACACTACTATACTCGCGCAAACCGTCAACGGAACATGTAAAGTGAAACAACATCAGCCATTACTGTGCAGGCATGATATTTATATTTAAAGTACGGTGGTTAGGAATCTTTGACATTAGTCCTCAGTAACGACATTGCATTTACAAAGTCATCACTGCAGATGCCGACAGTGAAGAACTGCGAAATGTTTGGAAGCATTGAATATAATTAGTTGCAGAGATCACTATGAAACATCTCGAAGAATCGCCATTGTCCGAGGAGCGGTTCCGTTCGCAGCAGCTTTAGAACTAATATGAACCGAAATGAACATCAGGGCGGGGCTAGGAGTTCTGATAGCGGGTCCGCCAAAGATTCCTAGCTAAGGCTAAGGAAGAGTAAGGTAATTCTGTAACTGGGGGTCACCAGGTACATTGGTCAAGGCAGAGCAACCTCAAAAACTATGTTTTTTTAAATATCACCACTGCCATGAAAATACTAAATCATTAAAAATATGTTTATATGCATTTCCCTGTTTTAGTAAAAATATATGTATCTGTTATCGATGAATATTTTTTTTACAGTAAATACTTAAGATATTCATTTTCAATATTTAAAGAGACTGAAATCTATCTAAATTGTTTAATCCTATGATGACACTCATATTTTTGTCCCGCAATGAATGACTATCATATGCATTAAATTAAATTAATTTTTTTGGCATAAATACGTATGTTATTCGTACCAACTAAACTGATTAAAACAATTTTGGTCACACCAGGAAGTCGTACAAATTCATGTCAAGGGCAAGCAATTTAAAAATACTCATTTCAATATATATTCTTTAATCCGATATTTCGCAGAAATTTCATTTTGCATCATAAAAATCCAATATAAAGTCGTTTAAGGAAGGATATTTGCAAAATTACTAGAATTTTTTTCTCGGACGCATTTTAAGCAAGTTATTAATAAGAGCTAGCTGATTCCTTTTAATTATGTTGTTGTGGAATATTTTTTTACCCAAGAAATCAATCCTTAATCCGGACCTGTGGATCATGAGGGTCCCAGTGTGCAAATGACCGAGAGTGTATTTTAAAGACGGTTGCCTAGGCTGTGAAGAAGATCCCTAGCTATTTACGTGTTAGCGTTTTCATAAATAAGACAACTTTCCTGTGTTTTCGTTATACTGTTTTTGGAAAGACTAATGCTGCTTCTATTCTGGTTATACAAAAGACCGTACCGTAAGCAAATTGTGTGTACGGTACGTTGACATCCTTACTTCATTTTAAAACAGCCGATGGAAGGGGAGTTTTGTCTTTATAACACGCGCTGGTAGTAACCAAGGTTCAAAAAGACAGGAAAATAATTGAAAGTTTACCACATTTTTATTTTCTTATTTGTCGTGCAAATATGTATACATAAATTTATCATATTCATGAAGTGAAATTAAAGTTAATTAAGAATTAGTTATTATTGAGCCATATAATTATACATATATAAATCAATGAAATATATGTTTTTTGTTATTTTTTATAAATATATTAAAAGCAAACGGTTATTTCGTACAATTGCAATCGCAGTTACTTGACAAAATTAATTTAAAATATTACTGATTCCTCCATCCAACGAGCTGTTTCAAAAGTTTAGTTCTAATATTCAGTTCTGTTGCGTATGTTCTCGAAACCTTCTATTAAAGGAATAGCGAAGTGTCCTCTTCCTGCCAATAGAGAGCGACACATGTTTCAAATTCTCTAAATAAGTTTTATTTATAATATGAACAAAACTAAAAACACAACTACAGCAAATTTAAATCTAAGAAACGTTTAGATACACCTAATTATAATTGTAAATACATATCTCTTAAAATTACATGATTATTGATTTAAGGAATGATATAATGGTCCCAGCAAATCTGTTCCATCGACTTTTGTTAAGAAAATATAAAATATTTAAATGGATTAGAATAACTAAGTTGTTTTTAGAAGGTTTCAGGTCTATATGCAGACTGTATATTGAAGGAATTTTCGATGCCAAGAATAATAATCTAACTTTTACTTTCTGTGGATTTTCTGTAGGTAAATACAATCGGAATTAATTGAGAAGCAAATAAAAATTTTACAGGGATATTTTCAGTACATAAAACAGTAATAAAAACTAATTCAGTAAAAAAACACTCTTAAAAAGTTTATAATTCGAACAGAATTATAAAGCTTTTTGATATCCTTTTGTTTTAAATGTTACTAAGGAATTTAACAGAATTTTCTAGTATACAAGGCGTCCCGGTACTTGATACAAAAAATTCGAGTACAAATAGATGAGGTAAATTCAGTTCTTCATATTCATTTTTTTCATACGGGCCTTCGTTAGCAAGTTACGGGCCCTCAAAAGTGAAAATTAAAAAGTTATTATTATTTACAGTCTCTAAACTATTAACCTCAGCATGATGCAAATTTGGAGATCGATAACGCATGTATACAGATTATTTTTGATATTGTAAGTGAAACTTCATTATGCCCAGAACGCCAGGGACGGACTATGTCCAATGGTTAACAAGCCAGATTTTTGCCTAGATGACGATCGCAATCTGCCTGCATCAAAAATAAGTTCCCTGAAGAATTTGCCAACGATAATACCCTCTTAGTTCAACTCGATAAAATTAACAGTTTAGGAAATATTTGTGATTTTATGTCACAGTGCACATCGAGCGGCGCCTCCACCATTTTTTGTTTTCATTTGTAATTGGACATAATTACTATGGTAGAACCGTACATATTTTTAAAACAAGAGCCTAGAAAATCTTACTGTCTGCCAATGTAATTTTCACTAACAATATTTGACAAATACGCTTTAAACATAACACAAAGTAGAAAAACAACACTAGAATAAGTTAAAGTAAGAGACTGTAAATAAAAATAACATTTTAATTTTTACCTTTGAGGGCCCGTAACTTGTTAACGAAGGCCCGTGTGAAAAAAAATTATATGAAGAACTTATTTTGACCTCATCTATTTGTTACTCGACTTTTTTGTATCAAGTACCAGGACACCCTGTATATGTAATTTTGAATAAATATAAATATGATCTGTTTTATTTTCCAAAAAATGCTGTGCTTATCTTTAAAAACTAAAAAACATGATAATAGAATGAATGAAATCCTTATACAGGGTATTTTTTCAAAAGAACTAGCACAAATGGTACCTGTGAATTTACAGCTAAAAAGAACACGTTTTAGATAAAAGTGACCTTAGTAAAATGTTCACTCTTTACAGCCACTCAGTTTCCAAAAAATATGGAATAACAACTATAATTTGAAAACCAAAAAAGGTATAATAGTCAAATTTTACACAAATTCTCTACTAATGAATTTGCAACTTCTCAATAATTTTTCGAAACTTTCTAGGGGTTGAAATAAGCATCCTCTAAGTTATTTTTCGCTACAACTTTTTTTGTTTGACAAAAATTGGATATTCAAAAATCAGATAGACTGGTTCATTGTAAAGGAAATAAATTTTTTGAGTGGTAAATCCAAGGAAGCACTCGCAAAAGTCACAAAAAGACTTTTAAACATTTATAACGCACTTCTTTGGATTGTAACTACCAATTGCTATGATACTTTTCAATCCGCCATAATGGGTTCGCCATTTTGGATTTATGAATTTCCGAATATTCGTGATTGGCGATTTTCAAAACTACCGAGTAAGTAATAAGTAATTTTGAAATTTTGAATATTTTTCCGATTTTTAAATCCGTCATATTGAATCCTTCCTCTTTTATTGAGGAATTTTCGGATTCGGACATCAGATTCGTAATCAGCGACCTCAAAAACTCGCGGTAACAAAATTCAGTCAAAATGAAAAATGTGGTAAGTAGGTAATAAGAAAAATTCCCATTATAATATAGATCTTAACTTAGCAAAACCTTGTTATCGGCCGATTTTCCCTAGTGCATTAAGTTTAGAATATTTCTGATAGTAACTTGTGCATATGTTTCCTTAAACTTTTGCAGTAAAACTACCTATTGTTCTTAGAATTTCGAACCTGATAAGATAAGAGTTCTCGTATATGGCCCCGTATCTCCTGAGATCTGTTCCAGCCTTTTGTCATGCTCCAGCAAATTCCGTAAACGTCACTAACAAATCTAATCTGATTAAATGCTATAATCGGGGTTTAAACGTTATACTTTCCGTTCCGTAATAGTTCACAACATTATGACAATCGTTTTAAAGCACCGAATCACGATTGGCGTATTAAAGCCGATTTACATATCGGAAAACGGGTCGCAGGTGCAGCAAGTGACCTGTTAAGTGGATTAAAAAATTATTTACATGAAATCAATAGGCAGCAAAAGATTTAATTAATTACATGAAATGCAACTAACGAATGTGGACTGGAGATTCGTATCTAGTATACGGTGTACCATTAAGAATTTCCATAATTTAAATCTTGTCCCGTACTTAAGTAGGTTTGGGGAACGGCAGTTTGTATCCTTCCGATATTTTTTTAACGCTGGGTCAGGTCAGGCGAAGGAAACAAAACTGTGATTCACGTCCGATTTTTAGGTGGTGGTTACACTAGGTGCGAATTCGTACCAACTCATACAGTGTCTTAAAATATTCATAAAAAGAAGCCATTGGTTACGAATTCGTTGTCACAACTATCACACTGCCCGATAGTGGCGGAACTATCGTTCTGGTCACAGAACTGCGAGATAACAGTTTGAGTTGACGTTCGACACAATTCGGGGTGACTCCCCGAATTCTCAGGGACTGCTGTTCGATTGAGATTTATTTGACGCAACTTGGAAAAATTCGAAACTGGAAGTGCGTCCCGTGAGTTTCGTTGACAATCGCTGTATAAACAGCGCCGGGCTCTGTGGACAGTTCCGGCCGTTAAATTCAAAACATAGGTAAAAATTTCGTTTTCCGCGGATTTTGTTTCGAAGAAATGGTCGACTAGATTGTCTGGAGCATTGGCAAATACTTTTAGCTGAGTTTGCATGCATAGAGGTTCTATAAATGACTTCGTGTTCAAATCCGTAATTCGAAAAATAAAATGGATCAGTTTCACTTCACTTAAACATTAACAACAAAGTAAATGTAATACAGGGTGGCCAAATGAAAACGATACAGATCCATTTTCAGGAACTGCGTCAAGATTGTAGAAAAACGCCCAGACCCATCGATTTTAGACATTTTTTGCTGGTATTTTTGACTCCGCCACTTTCACCCCCAAGCAAGGGTAAGCATCACCCCAAAATATTTAAATGGCATTGGGGGTTGAGTAATATTTCTTTTGAATGCTCTTACAATTCTCTTTACAACAGACTTTAAATTTTATAATTCCGCCCAATACTTTGAAAAAAATTTACATTTTAAAATTTAAATTATGTTTAGTTGCTTACTTAGTTACTTACTTGATTAAATGTTCAAACTGATGACCGCCCGCTTCCATACAAGAATAAAGATTTTGCTCGAAACGTTCGCGCACATTCCGACATTTCCGGAGTGATTTGACGGAATTCATCGACGATTCTTTGACGCAAATCTTCCAGCGACGCTGGCTGTGTTTTATAGATTTTATGTGTTATTAGGTATCCCCGCAAAAAGAAATCAAGGGTCGGTGATCGTGGAGGCCACTCAATGCTGTCTCTTCTCCGAATCCAATTCCGTAGAAAACGTTGGTCCAAATACTGACGGACAATTAACGCATAACGCGGAGGAGCACTGTCCTGTTGAAAAATCAAATGATCTTCATCATACTCTGGAACATTTTCAATAATATCAGTCAAAGCAGGGTCAATAGCGTTTTCCAGTAATTCCAAACACATTTGGCCAGTCAAATTACCAGGTAGAAAAAAAGGACCCACCAGCCGGTCACCCCATACATTTAATTTATCCGATTGATGTGTATACATCTCGTGAAAAACTCTTGGGTTTGACCAATAGCGGCAATTGTGACGATTTACCGTCCCGTTCAAGAAAAAACTGCATTCATAAAAAAACAGATGTTAAAAAGGAACTGTGGATCGTTCCCTGCTCGCTCACTCATTATTTCGCAAAATTGCAAACGGCGGTCATAATCATCCTCATGCAGTTCCTGGACTAAATGTATTTTGTATGGATGGAATTTATTCTCCTTCAAAATGGTTTGTATGCTAGTTCAATTGATCCCAGACACAGACGCCAGCTGCCTCGTAGTTAATGTAGGATCAAGATGAACTTGTCCCAAACCTGCAACTTCACTAGCTTCATTAACTATAGGTTTTTCAATTTCTCGTTTTTTATTGGCTACGTTCCCTGTCTCTTGAAATTTTTTTACTAACTCTAGAACATACTTCCTCCTGACATGTCGATCTTGATGTTGTTCATTAAATAGCTGAGCTGTTCTATTCGCACATTTATTGTTCATAAAGTAAAGCGAAATGATATCTACCCTTTCCGCAATGGAATAAACCATAGTGTTTAATTTTCAAAAACACAATTAAATAAACTACCAACCAACGCTTCCAAATAATACTAGAAAATAATTTGGAATCCACTAATTTTACGTTCATTGTGTGTGTATAGCATTCATTTCTGTTTTTTACAATTGAGTTTTTTTGTAACGCAAGAAATACTAAATTTATTCCATTGGCGTACTTAATTCAAATGACTGACATTTTTACCGTTACTAATTGTTTGTACATAAGTTTCAATTTTAAAATCAAAATTCTTAATAAGTATTGGGCGGAATTATAAAATTTAAAGTCTGTTGTAAAGAGAATTGTAAGAACTTTCAAAAAAAATATTTCTCAACCCCCAATGCCATTTAAATATTTTGGGGTGATGCTTACCCTTGCTTGGGGGTGAAAGTGGCGGAGTCAAAAATACCAGCAAAGAATGTCTAAAATCGATGGGTCTGGGCGTTTTTCTACAATCTTGACGGAGTTCCTGAAAATGGCACTGTTTCGTTTTCATTTGGCCACCCTGTATAATCACTCTATGTTGTTATACCAGGTATACTTCAAGATGATTTTATAATAAAATTATGTTATAAGAATTTTAAATATGTATTTTGTACACAGGGTTACTTTCATATTAGTGAGTATTGTTGTCACAGTGAAAAAATTATTTAAAAACTTTTATAAATAACTCTTTGTACAAATAAAACCAACCACTTAACTGACTCTATTGATGCAAAAGAATTTAAAATCTTTTTGAGTGAATAATGCAAACTGTTTGTTGACAAAAATAAAAAATTGAAATCAATGTTCAATGTATAAAAAAGTGATTGCTCCAATAAATATGTTGCAACAAAAACCACTTTTAATTTCCATCAACAGTATATTTACAATATAATACAGGACGTGTACAGTCTTGGAAAGGATATTTGAAGAATAATTAATTAAATAGTGGTGCGAAAATCCAACTGACAGAAATATTTTTTGCAAATAAAATATTTTCTTTTTAATACCTGCTAACTTACCTTAAGAATACCAGGAAACATTTCTGACACCGTTGATTCCACGGCCAGCTCAGTTGCTTCTATTTGCAATTGTTTACACAAATTTCGAAGAAATTTGCGATATTAGAAATTAAAAAACCACCCCATATTCTTGAAAAAAGTTGCACATATTTTTGCGAAATGTTTTTATTTATCATAATTAACTGACAGTTACAATTAACTATTTTTTAATTTGTCACAAAATATATTTTTCTTCGTAGTTATGCATATTTAAATTTTAATTTGATACTATAATCCCACATTTTTCAAAATTCCTAACATTAAGAAAAATGAAAATTTTGCGAAAGGGAAAAAAGAACCTAATCATACTTATTAGTTGATCTGGATTCCAAGAAGGACACCCCTGCTTTAATTAATTAAATAAATTCTCTGTTTGAGCCTTGGAAATCATCTTCAAAGCAACCACAATTATTCTCACTATCAGTCAGTTTTAACAATTTGTAATTATTCATTTTGATTACCGAAAATGTTTATCATTTATGTATTCTATTTATTTACCATTTAATATGGTACATACTGTATTTACATACTTAGTTGTTTATATTAAATAAAAAATCGTCTTGTATTTTCACAGAAAATGGATTTCCGGCAAAGTATAGACTTCGATAGCTTCATGGAATGCAACAGCATCGCTGCATCAACGGAAGAAATTTTATGGTCCGACGACGAAACCATCATAGCAGAACAAGAGGTAGTGTGGAATGAAGGTAGGTGTTTACTCTATAAAACACTTCGAACTACGGACATTCTCTTTGAAATTGCAATTTCTCTGCTGTCTCTACTTATATTTATTTAGCCGAAGTACATTACCGACAAGAATCAGTGCGATCGCTGCCTCCGTAACTTTTTCAAACAATATTCCCAACATTTAACCAGCAAGTACACCAGTCATGTTGGCGTCTAGGGACATGTAGATATGTCTGTAAGTTATTCGGGGAACCATAAATATGACAAATCTGATAACGAGGAAAATGTTGGCTTAGGCTCGTGCGAGTTAAATTTACAAAGCTGCATGCTCCGCGACTAGCTGACTGCTAAAGATTGTTTTAAACAAATGTAATTACATTTATTTACAATAATCTTAATGATCTTAGTATTCTAAATTAACAACATTAACATCCCCCCTAACGTAAACGCTCAAATATACTACCTATTTTTTGATGCAATTTCTGCTGTGTCTTGTTTTTTAAATGATGATAATTTAATAATTTTAGGTGATTTCAATATCCCTTCTTACAAAAATTATGTGACATCTGGAGAAATTAACAATGGTTGTCTTAATTCCCTTGTTAATTTTTGTGATTTTTTGGCATCACCCAATATAATAATGTCTTGAATAGGAACAACAGGCTTTTAGACTTGGTACTGAGTAGATTGCATATAACTGTCAATAAATTTGAAAATTATCTAATCACTGAGGATGCACATCCTCCATTAGATCTATCTTTTGTTTATAATTTTAAACAAAGAGTATGTAAAACCAAGCAAATCCCTCCTTCAATTTCAAAAAAGCTAACTTAAATGCACTATATCATGATCTATCTATTGGTCTTATTTACCTGATTACACAGATGTAAATGAGGTGTGTTCTGAGTTTTACGAAAAATTACATACAATTTTCCTTCAAAGTGTTCCCCAAACAATTAGAAGAAAATCAATGTATCCTCCGTGGTTTAACAGAACCATAATAAATAACATTAAACTAAAATCGCAACTGTGGTGTCAGTTTAAGACCACAGGAAATATAACTTGTCTTGATGAATTCAAAGCTTTACGTTCGCAGATTAAAAGGGATATTGATATTGCACACAAAGAATATGTTTTAAATGCATATTAAATCTAATCCTGGTAATTTTTGGTCTTTTTTACATAACATAAAAAACACCTCAAGTATACCTAAATACAGACGGTATAGTAGATGCATTTGCTCACTTTTTCAGTCTGCGTTTATTCGTTCATCTGTGTTTGATGAATTTAAGCCAGATTTTATACACAACAATGTGTCATCACTTAATATACCAGAGATTTCAGAGTAAGATATAAGGCACTTAAAAGTTTCAAAAATAAATTAACAACGAGTCCTGACGGAATTCCAGCTTTTTTACTAAATGAATGTGCACCTATACTTGCATTACCACTTTGCATTATTTTTAATTTATCTTTTAAATCTGTCACTTTTCCTGATATGTGGAAAAAGTCAAAAATATGTCCCATTTTCAAAACAGGAGACGGAATGAACATTGAAAATTATAGACCGATAGTTATTCTATGTAACTTTGGAAAACTGTTCGAAATAGTTTTTTATGATATCCTTTGCTTCCATTCAAAAGCGCATATATCTTATTCACAACATGGTTTTAATTCTGGAAGATCAACAACAACAAATCTTGTTACTATCACTAACTTCATAGATAATTCTTTGGATAAGAATGGGCAAACGGATGTTATATATACAGATTTATCGAAAGCCTTTGACAAACTTGATCATGGGCTATTGTTACATAAATTATCAAACTTGGGATTAACAACAAATTTTCTTAGTTTTTTTTAATTCTTATTTAAGCAATAGAATTCTCAATGTTCAATATCAGAGCTATAAATCAATTGACGTGTTGGCGACATCTGGAGTTCCGCAGAGATCGGTACTTGCACCTCTCTTATTTATTATATTTATAAATGATATAGACATTCAGACACATACCCTCTTATACGCTGACGACATGAAGCTATTTGCATCTATTCAATCATTACAAGATTGTTATCGTTTACAACAAGAATTGTCGAAAATAAATATATAGTGCCAAAATAATAAGTTGTCATTGAATATCTCCAAGTGCAACGTTATGAGTTTTACCAAAAAAAAAGTTGCTATTCAGTTTGACTATAATATAAATAGTGTTATTTTAAATAGATGCACACAATTTAAAGATCTAGGTGTTATCTTTGATGCAAAATTGACTTTTGTTCCCCATATTGATTATATTATATCTAACGCCTACAAGAATTTGGGTTTTATTATGAGGAATTCGCGATATTTTAGGGATGTTTCTACCCTTAAATTACTCTTTAATGCATTTGTCAGGCCGAAGTTAGAATACGCTTCCGTTATCTGGAATCCTCAATATGAGGTTCACATTTCTAACTTGGAGAAGGTTCAGAGAAAATTTGTCAAATATCTCAGTTTTCGAATTGATCATGCTTACCCACCTCAGGGTATTCCGCAGTTAGAACTGCTAAATAGATTTAACTTTAAAGAGTTGGTCTTGCGTCGGGTCTATTTTTCCATACTTTTTCTGTATAAACTGTTGTCCTCGTATATAGATTGTCCTGACATTTTGAGTAGTATTTACTTTAATATTCCTGGTGTTCGAACTCGCTCAAATGTATTATTTTATTTGTCAACTCCGAGAACAAATGTTCTTAAACATTCTCCAATTTATCAAATGTGTACATATTATGTAAATGATTATAGTACCAAATTTGATATTTGAAACTGTACCGTCAGTAATATAAGACGTTGTATTTTAATTTTAGATTTATAACCTGACCATCATTTTATATGTTACAATTTTAAATTATTTATAATATTTTATTAAACTAATTTGTGTTCACTTTGTAGTTATGTAATTAAGCTTGTATTTTCGAATCTATTTTTCATGTATTATGCTTTTTTATGTAATCGTTTATTGTTTCTCCTGCCCTTTAATTGGATTTGTATCTGTCTGGGCAGCTGTACTTTAAATAAATAAATAAATAAATAAATAAATAAATAAATAAATAAATAAATAAATAAATAAATAAATGAACAATAGTAATTACATCAGTGGCGGTTCTTGGTGGAAGTTAAAAAAATGTAAATTGATAATGTGACTCGTAGCAATCTTTTTTACAAGCAGAAATACGGATATAAAAAAAACATTTTACAAATAAGTACAATAAAGCCGTTCTTCTTTTTTTTTCTTTATTACATAGCGCGATTTACAATATTATATTTCTAAAATTAGTGTCTTTGGGCCTTAAGATTGAATAATCTGCTTTATGCTTAGAGCAAACGTATTTCTTAAAATATTTCCCAATGTATAAAGTCTATAAAATCTGTCATTTATTCCGAAATCGCAACTTATACTTTAGATATTATCGAAATAAACAGTTTACATGAAAATGTAACGGGTTATCATGCTAAATGACTGCAACAAATTGCCGAATCGCATCGCCTTGCCTTTAAATTAAAGCTTTCCCATAATAAACTTAATTTATTACTATATTCTTTCGGATGATGACCTACAATAAGTAATTGCCGACAAATTTTACTTGATTCCCGGCCGCGCGTTTTTCGTATATCCGCCATTTGTCACATGGAGAGGCACAACTTAATTATGGGCAGTTAATCAATGGCGGGTTCGATTTAAGAAAAAAAAAGTCTCCTGCAAGACGATTTATTCGTCGAGGGCCTTTGATGTAATACAATGTTTTGGTTTTGGTGGAAAATAAATTGGGATCATTTTTAGTTCGTTTGGTGAAGAAGACTTTGCCAAATTGGGGTTTGACAAGCCGTTAAAGAAATGTGGATCAATATTAATTAAAAGTGAAAACGTAAATATTTAAAAAATTGCTGTTTCTATTGCTGTGTGCCTAATAAGGCAGGTATGAAAAAAGTGGAAGAAACAGATAAAACTTTTCTTTATTAAATATACATTTTTAGGCTACAGAAAAATGTTTTAATGGAAGAAAAATATATTTTTTTGAAAATCCAGAAATATTAATGGTTTATGGAATAAATACTTTCTAATTTAAATAATAAAAATTCTCAATTTTCGTTGTACCGACCCAAACTTCAACCACAACACCTTCTTCTTCTTCTTCTTCTTCTTCTTCTTCTTCTTCTTCTTTTAGTGGTTGGTCCTAATAAGCCCCATAGCACTGCGGCCTGATTAGGCCTATTGTGCGTCCCACTACTGGTCCTATTCAGGATGTAGATTTGTCCTTTTTACAAAGTCCAAAAGCTTCCTTGCTGACACTTCTCTCAGTTCCTTGGGTTACAAATAGGGTCTCCCAAGGAGCGCCATTCTGCTACGTGCAAATCCCGGGCACTCGCCCAGAATATGCAGAGAAGTTTCATCCGCCGATTCACATTCTCGGCAGACCAGACTGTCTACAAGCTTTAGCTTATGTAGAAGTTTCCTAACGTGACAGTGTCCCGTTCTGAGTCCTGGCACTCTCCTGAGCCGGATTCTATTCAAGCTCAGTAAATAATTCGCTCTTTCCTTCGAAGGATACTCCATGAGCTCCTTAGAATGGCTATATCCTGGCCTTGAAGTCCAGTATTTCCTGTATTATGTCTCAGTCCATTTGCCCAGAGCCCGCCTGACCACACTGGAAGATGTGCCACAGAAGGGCTCCGGGCCAATGAACTCTGTTTCGGATCCCTTCCTAGCAAGTTTATCCGCTTTCTCATTTCCACAAATGCCTTTATGCCCTGGCACCCAACACAGTCTGACTGTATTGTTGGTGGCCAGTTCAGTCGCATTTGTAAACAATCCCACGCCAGTTTTGAACTTATCTTGTGTGCGCCTAAAGCTTTAATTGCAGCTTGACTATCAGAGAATATCTGAGTTTACGTTTATAACCTCTAGTACATTCTCTGCCAGACACGCCATTATCGCGAAAATGTCTGCTTGGAATACGGTAGAGAACTCCCCCAGACTGTAGCTTGCACTCCATCTGGGTCTGAGTCCATATATTCCTGCACCCGTCCCTCTGGTCATTTTGGAGCCATCTGTAAACCATACTAGGCTCCACCTTTCCAGGGTATTAAACCTTTCCTCTCATTTGCTTTGATCCTCTATTCGAGTCTCAAATGGCTTATGAAAGTGAAACCATCTTGTCAGATACCATCCCAAAAGTTGGTTCCGACATAGATGTGTCTATGATCCTGGAATAGGAACTAACTCCTCCAGTCGTTGTTATTCCTGAGTCGATATGCTGCAACTCAATACCTAATTTTATCATAATAGTGAACAAAGCAATTTATTTTATATTATTCTATATTCTATGATACTTCTTTCATTAATAGTAATAATTTCATCAGGTCATCTGTGGTTATTAAGTAAATAACTTATGTACACAGTGATCGCCATATTGTTTCTATTTAAATCCATAAAAATAACTATTTATTATATGAGATGGAAGAATTCACATTAACTCCGCCAGAAATTATTGAATCAGCAAAGCAAATAGAGCATAATTTATTGCCAGAAAAGATATATCAGCAAACATATAAAAAATTTAATGATTACCGGGCAGAGAATAACATTATGCCTTTTTCAGAAAATATACTATTGATATATTTTTCTAAATTAAACAGAAGTATGAAATCTTCTTCTTTATGATCAGCATAATTATGTGAAGCTCAGAGCTAGTTTAAATGTCTACAACAACATGGATATTGGAAAGTATCTAAAATTAAAAGTATTTTTGAAACGGCAAACGGATGGATATTTATGGAAAAGATTTACCATTGAAACTATAATTTAGAAATATACAATATACCTTCCCGAACAAAAATAAATAAATAGGTAGTAAGCAACCAAATTGTTATTTATCGCAAATAAAAAATTTTTCCTTTTATTACTACTCTCGACAAAATATATTTTACAGAAATGTATAATTATAACCAGTTATACGTCTCAGCGAGATATGTTTTATTTTCTTCGACCTGAACGGCTGCGAAGCAGTCTTTAGAGATCATTTAACTGAAATAATCGAATTCTCCATGTTTCCTTGCTTCTATTATGTGAGTAAATTATATAGTAATTAGCTAAAGTACCGCTATTTCAACTATAATTGCTAATGATGGTAATGACTTAATGTTTTAATTGGAATTTTCACACTTGTCTGGGTTACTTACATCTGTACATACTTGAAATACTGTTTGTATTTCTCTTACATGAAAGAGAGGACATTACTACTTGATAGTATATACAACTTTTTTATTTTTCTAGCTGTTGAAGTTTGGTCTCTATCATTATAACAATTTTTAGATAGTTGTGTTGCAAAAATCTTCATTTTTTCTAATGTTTAGTTTCAATTTGGTCAAATGAATTACATATTTGTAAGTATGGTTGGTTAGTATATGTTAAAGGAATTCTCTAGTAATTGTGAAGTTTTGATCTGTGAAAATATTTTAAATATACATTAAGTGAAACAATTACTGCATTTACATAACATAACTGTGGTCTAGAAAACAATATAGTTACAATTTATTCATTTTTAAATCGTACACTGGCCATATAAATCTGTAGACGCAAACGAGTGGCAATTAAATGGAAATTTTATGAAAATACTTTGGACTTAACTGGTCTCGGTACTTGCGCTGTAAATATTGTTCATAAATTCCGATTCATCCCGACTAATTGGCGAAATGTTTGACTTTACCAAGACGGAAAAGTGGAACGATTTTTATAGGTACGCTGCGAGACGTTGTTTCTTACATCTTGAAAGTATCATCATAATCTTAATGAAATTGAACATAAATATGGACTTAATCCAAACATATTTTAACTGAAAGGACCAGTGTTGCAAATTTGCAAATTATCACACTATTAAAAAACATGAGTCTGCTGAAGTTTTACTGCTGATAAAACCACGTTGGGTTCATTGGTAGCGAAAAGTCACCTACTGCTAGATAACAATTGAATTTTGAAATATTAAAACAATATTCTTGTCAAATGTCATTTGTGGCAGTGGTTTTGTGGAAATGGCCATGGTGAAAAATTTGCAGCCTCCATGCCTTGTTAAATTTATAATATTGTCGCCTCCGTCTATTTGCACAGTCATCAGCTTGAAATTTTTTCCATAAAATGCATTACTACAACTTTCCTATTATAAAATATAAACACACGTCTACTATTGGTGTATGGTGGCTTTAGTTGTAAATATATCTTACAAAGTTGCGAATTTGTTACAAACCATCTGGCGGTATTCATTTTGAAGATATTAACAATCACCTTATCATCGCCTTACGAACGAGCTCCTCGAATATGTACGAGTATCTCAGTAACCCATAATTAGAATCATTTAAAGTACGATTAAAACATTTTACCAGATTTTAGTTTATTTTCACATTGCTTTAGCGCAGGTATGGGCAATCTTAATAATAGCATAATCAAACATACAAAAAGCAAATTAATAAAAGTTTGAAGCTATCTTTATTTGGATTTTCTGAATATCTGGCGGGCCGGATTGAAGAATCATTCATTTCTCCGGTTCATAACCAATAGCCTTTATACATTTATATAAAGGAAAAATTATAAATTAACTAGAGCTTTGAATTAATTTTTCCAAAGAACATAATAGAGAAAAAACCACGCACACAGTTAATGGAAATCGTCAACCCGTGAAATAGTCTGAAAATGAAATATAATTTAAAATTGTTTGAGATGTCCGGATCAAAACTTATCACGGGCCCAAGACCCAAAAATGAATACATGTCGAGATAAGCGACATTGAAAGCGCTTATATATATCTTTTTTACGGAAAGCCGTATGGCTCTTCTCTCTCTATATTTTTCTCTCTGAGAGAAACAAAAGGGGTTCGCTGATCATGCAGTCCTTTATTCGAAGCCTTATGAGCTTTGGGAACAAATTTTTGTAGCTAATGTAAATTAGCATAGTTATTATCTTATCATTAACGATTAACATAAATCTACATTTGTTTTTACCTTGTCCGCTTTTTCTATACGCACATTTTTTTACTTTCCACCAGCTCCATTGCTTTGGGGTCTATCTTCATTTTACGTTGGTATTTTTTTGCTTACTTTTTTATTTACACCATCTTTTTTAATTTCTCCCACATTTCTTACTTTCCATAAGTTTGTTTTTAAAGCATGCCTGCATTTTCTTCTGAATGTCTGCATTTTATTTTTCCACACACGCTCTTTCACTTTCAGCTCGCTTTTTTATTTTGCACCCGATCTTTTAGTTTACGTCCGCTTTTTTTACTATTCGTCTGTATTTTTTTGCTTTCTTATTATACCTGCTATTTTTGTCCCATTTTTTTTACTTTGCGTTTCTTCTATCTTCATTTCTCTCTTCACTCTATATGAATTGTATTTACTTTACGACCAATTTTTCTTCTGTATGCTTCCATTGCCTTTTTTATTTACGCTTTTTTATTTTGCGCCCGCTCTTTTAGTTTACCCCTGCTCTTTTAGTTTAAACCCATTTGTTTTAGTTTTCACTCGCATTTATTTGTCCTCTTATTTTTTACCATCTGCCATTTTTAGTCCTGTTTCTTTTATTATACACCCGCTTGTATACCTGTTACGCTCGCTTTTTTTTATCTTACGCCCACTTTTACTCCAACTTTTTT
This sequence comes from Anoplophora glabripennis, assembly GCF_000390285.2. NCBI lineage: Eukaryota > Metazoa > Arthropoda > Insecta > Coleoptera > Cerambycidae > Anoplophora > Anoplophora glabripennis. Next base: position 2,076,121 of record NW_019416327.1, on the reverse strand, counting down.
CTGTGGGCCTGCATTTTTCTCTACGCCTACTTTTCTTACTTATCTGCTTGTTTTTACTAAACAGCTGATTACTTTTACTATATGCCATTTTTTTACTTTACGCCCGCTTCTTTACTTTTCACATGCTTGTTTCTTCTTTACGCTCACTTTTTTTTCTTTGAGCCTACATTTTTTAACATTACGTATACCATTTTTATCCCGCTTCTTTTATTAGAAACCTGCTTGTTTTTGTATTATGCACGTTTTTTTTACTTTACGCCCGCTTTTCTTACTTTCTATCCTCATGGTTATTCTTTACCTCCGCTTTTTTCCATTGCACTTGCCTTTTTCTTTCATTATTCCTGATTTTTTTTTTGCTTCTTCACAACTTTTCAATTTTACGTCAATTTTCCTTATTTTACGCTCACTTTTCAACTTTGCACACATGCAAACTCGCCTTGTTTCTCTCAGATAGAAAGAAATAGAGAAAAGCCATATGGTTTTCCGTAAAAAAGACCATGTATATGCGCGATTTAACTCACTCACTTTCAATGTCGCTTATCTGGATAAGTATTCATTTTTTGGTCTCAAACTATAATATATTTCATTTTCAGACAATTTGACGAGCTGCCGATTTCCACTACTGTGTGCATGGTCCTTTCTAAAGTTATCATGAATATAATATGAATTTAACTTGTCTTTTTTAAGTAAACACAATTTAAAATTAAATATATATTCGGTAATATTTTCTAAGAATTTCTAATTTAGTACGTATTCAGTTTCTATTATTTTACGTAAGTACACATTAGCTGTACTTGATTTATTCATCATTATGAATCGAAATGCCATGACTGTCATCCATCTTTTATTTTTTCCAGTTCACAACGCAGTAAAATTTTAAATAATTACCAAGAAGTAATATAATTTTAATGAATATTTAAACACTGTAAGTAAAATCGAATATTTTTCGCTACGTTGAGTTATTTATCAATTACTTTATATAATTCTTACACGATAAATGCAACAAGAGTTAAGGTTACCTCAAATATATTACTGTTACGTTCTAGTTCTCGTCGCAGCTAGCTGTAATGCCAGGTCGATCTTTAAAGGGCGTCGAGGCCCCGCTGTTCGCCTATTATACCGTAATATCAACTTAATTGCGTTTATATAATAAAAACGTGTTGTGCTTTAAAATGTGTCGCTATAAAATTAATGTTGTCCGCTCCGGTTTTTAACAAGAGCGTTGGAATGGTCCGCCGGGTATGAAAAGGAAATAATTTATAGTTTAACACTTACGAAAGTCTTTAGAAAATTAATTTTTATTCCCGATATTTATATTGTGCATAATTAACATAAATTAATTTTTCATCCTTTGCGCCTAATTAAAAACTTCGAGATCGGTAAGATTAACTATCCTTCGATTAACCGATTTACTGCATTGAAAGCGAGGAATTAACTGAGGAATATTTTACTCATGTTTTGAAAATAAAAATGTCAAAGCATTGCTGAATATAATTGTATGTAAATAATAATAATTAGGATAGTTATTTTTAATTTTTTTGTGTATTTTACAGAGATGTTTCACCTTTACTGGTACTGACTGCAATGCACTGGCATATTCGATGTACCTACTTTTAACAACCTTTATCAGTAAATTAATTAAAGGGAGATCGATGAAGATTTAATAAAAAGCGGATGCTCTGTAGTGGTTTTCCAATAAATTGAAACTTTCTTTAATATACATACATACCAAATCGGCGATCTTGCTGGCAATATTTTGAATTTTAAAGATTGATATTACGTGCAAGCTTATGGTACAACGCACCTTGATCTTACTGCCCGTGCCGTCGTAACGGTAAATTGTGAGCAGTTTTGTTATTTTTATTAATTGTATTAGGTCATAATAACAGCTTTTAACATGATTATGGCCTGATGTTTATCGATAATTACGGTTTTTACATAATAAACGCATAAATATCGCGAATTTCACTTGGCCCCAGAACACTTTCTCGATATTTTTTTAATATTCAGCACACAAAATTCTTTAAAAATAATGTGAACTGAATATCATAAAAAAATGTTACACCTACTTGTAACCGGCACCTTTAAAACCGAAAGTATCGATAAACTGTATAGCGAGACGAACAGAATTAATGGTTGTAGTCGGTTAAGAAGACGGCACATGTTTCCAAGTATTAATTACTCAAATGTTAATAACACCAGCATATTAAAAAAAATTGAGCTCGAAGACGTAGACTCCGGTATACTCATTTTGATGCCAATAATTGATAAGCTTAGTCAAATTTTGGTTCCTAATACTTAGAGTTGGCCATTTTAATTAGTAAAAGAATATCAGGCTTACAAAAAAGTTTAACGACGTATTTTATACCACCGCACAGTGGTCGGAAATACGAAAAAGCTGAACAAAGGTCAAAAAGGTTTGCATCATCACCAAAAGTGGGGACTTTATGTTTTTCAGGTCGCTAAAACCGAATTTTCAGTCAAAATTCTCTCAAATCTCAAATTCAAGATGGCTGACACAAAATGGCCGATATATCACGTTAATTTATTGAATCTAATTGAAATTTTGAGTGCCTCTGGTATTGAGGTCGCGTAAAACGTATATAAGGTCGGAGTTTGAGGTTTGGAGGTAATTAATTATTATTAATAAAGTGCGCAAGATATCTGCGATATAAGACATGTATTTGGAATTAATGCCTAATTTCGAACTAAACAATTTCTATATACTATTGAAGCTTATCCTTGTTATAAAGCTTATTCTAATTGTTTGGCTTATTTTAATACATGTGAGTCATTCGCATCGTCATCATCTGTCATATAACCGTCAGAGCATGAAAACATTATCACCATAGCTTCTGTTGAAAAGCTTTTCTCATTTTCATC